>NC_143132.1:109131590-109281818 GCF_059928025.1 Delphinapterus leucas
GAGTCACACATTTAGAAAACACACTTATGCCTGCTTAAGGGGAAAGGTGAGGTGGGGTGATGCATAAAACCAGAGTTTGAAATTAGCACAGATACCGTTCCATAAACCAATCATGTAATAGACAAGACGTACTCCTTGCTCAATGAACTGGACTCAACACCATCTATTCAGGCAGAAGAATACATGTGAGTAGTAAGAATCTTAAAACATATGTATGGCTATCTCTCTGTAAGTGAATCAAGTGTGTGTAGAGTGGCATAAACACAGCAGTGAAAATCAGGTAAAACCCGTTATAAAGATAAATTTCAAAAACAAAACGCAAAGAGAGTGAAAGAGAGAGAAATTCTTACAAAATTCGTTCAGGGGCTGTGATGCAACCTGCACTGACAACATCTACACCCACAGCTGGATGAGACATGAGGCCGGACACTTGGGGCTGAGAGGATTGGTGAGGTTGTGTGTGAGCAAATGCAGATGGTTTAAAGCAATATTGCGTGCTACCCACTCCATACGTCCCAACTCTCCAGGTTTAAGGGAATCTTCCTACAACTAACACATGCATGGGAAACCCAGAAGATGCTATACCGTGTGATCGGGAAACGTTTCTAAAACGCACCTAATTTTTCAACTCCTGGTGCTTGGGTTCGCCATTCCAGACGCTTTACTAACAATCTCCCCACTTGGAGAGTCAGCGACTTTAACCCCCTGTTTCGCACAGTTTGCAATTTCTTCTGGGGGATGAACGGGAAGGGGGGGAACCAATGAGAGACTAGCTGTAGGTGTTTGGACGGGCACATGTCACTCTAATTTCCCATCAGGAAGAAGATTTAACCAAAGGCTGAACCTGCCGCCCCGGAACCAGAATAGGGCCTGAAGCAATCATGCGGTTTTGCGGCCAGCTCACAAAAAAGCGAGTTGAAAAATGGAGCTCAGGGGCAATGCAATTCACAAAGTTGCAGAGTTATAAAGGACAACTATCGTCCAGAAATATATTGAGGTAAGGCAACGAAGAGGATTTGAAAGCAAGGCAGAATTGCAGGAAACAGATTTCAAGAGGTAGATTGGAGTCACCTTTAAAGTACATGAAAAGCCTCAGAACTTCAACAATGGTGCAGACAGACAAAGGGGACATATGCGTTTTTTCCTGAATATATTCAGGAAAAAACGCATACGCCCTTTTTGGCCAACCAAGCAAACGGGCAATGCAAATACACACTACAAAGAAATCTCACTTCCGACCGGTCAAAAGGGCCATCCGAAAAAAAGTGTTAAAACCAGAGAGGCAGGACAGGCCATGGAGAACAGGGAGCCATGTTACGCTGATGGGTGGGATGTATATTGCCAACAGCCACTCTGGAGAAGTGTATGGTGTTTCCTAAAACATCTAAAAAACAGAGCTACAGAGCATAGGGCACTTCCACTCATGGGCATATATCTTGGGAAAACTAAAAATCAACAAGACACAGGCACCCCAAAGTTTAGGGCTGCTCTGTTTACAAGAACCTCGATTTCGGTACAACTTAAATATCCCAGGAAAGAGAAAAATGGAAAAAAGTGGTGGTACTTATGTACAATTGAATATCACTCAGCCATGAAATCAATGTCTTAAGGCCAGTAGCAGCATAATGAGTGGATTTAGGTACAATGATTCTAAGTGAAATAAGTCACACAGAAAAATAAACTTATCATAAGATATCACGTATAGAGGGAATGTAAACTTGGCTACACATGAACTGAATTACAAAACAGAACAGAGTCACACATTTAGAAAACACACTATTCCTGCTTAAGGGGAAAGGTGAGGTGGGGTGATGCATAAAACCAGAGTTTGAAATTAGCACAGATCCGTTCCATAATCCAAATATGTAATAGAGAAGTCCTACTCCTTGCTCAGTGAACTGGACTGAACACCCCCTATTCACCACAGAAGAATATATCTCACTAAAAAGAATCTTAAAACCTATCTATTGATATGTCTCTGTAAGTGAACCAAGTGTGTGTAGAGCAGCATAAACACAGCAGTCAAAATCAGCTAAACCCCATTATAAAAATAAATTTCAAAAACAAAACACAAAGACAGCGAAAGAGAGAGAAATTCTTACAAAATTCTTTCAATGGCTGTGATGCAACCTGGTTTGACCACATATACACCCACAGCTGGATGAGACATAAGGCTGGACACTTGGGGCTGAGAGGATTCGTGAGGTTGGGTGAGCAAATGCAGACCCTTTAAAGCAATACTGCATGCTACCCATTCCATGGGTCGCAACTCTCCAGGTTTAAGGGAATCTTCCTATAGTTAAAAGAGGCATGGGAAACCCAGAGGATGGTATACCATGTGATCGGGAAAAGTTTCTAATACACACCTCATTTCTCATCTCCTGGTGCTCGGGTTCACCATACCAGCTACTTTACAAACAATCTCCCTACCAGGAGAGTCAGCACTTTTAACCTCCTGTTTTGCACAGTTTGCAATTTGTGCGGAGGATGAACAGAAAGAGGGGGAACCAATGAGAGAATAGCTGTAGTTGTTTCGACGGGCACATGTCACTCTAATTTCCCATCAGGAAGAAGAATTAACCAAAGGCTCAGCCTGCCGCCCCAGAACCAGAATAGGGCCTGAAGCAATCCTGCGGTTTTGTGGCCAGCTCACAAAAAAGCAAGTTGGAAAATGGAGCTCAGGAGCACTGCAATTTACAAACCTGCAGAGTTATAAACGACAACTATCGTCGAAAAATATACTGAGGTAAGGCAAAGAAGAGGATCTGAAACCAAGGCAGAATTGCAGGAAACAGATTTCCAGAGATAGATTGGACTTGCCTTTAAAGCGCATGAAAAGCGGCAGAACTTTGACGATGGTGCAGTTGGCCAAAAAGGGCGTATATATACGTTTTTCTTCCTGAATATATTCAGGAAAAATGCATACGCCCTTTTTGGCCAACCAAGCAAACGGGCAAGGCAAATCCTCACTACACAGGAGTCTCACTTCCCACCAGTCAAAAGGGCCATCCGAAAAATGTGTAAAAACCAGAAAGGCAGGACAGGCCTCGGAGAACAGGGAGCCTTGTTACGCTGATGGGCGGGATATAAATTGCCAACAGCCACTCTGAGGAAATGTATGGTGTTTCCTAAAACACCTAAAAAACAGAGCTACAGAGCATAGGGCACTTCAACTCATGTGTGTACATCTTGGGAAAACTAAAAATCAACAAGACACAGCCACCCCAACGTTTAAGGCCGCTCTGTTTACATGAACCTCAACTTTGGTACAACTTACATATTCCAGGAAAGAGAAAAATGGATAAAGTTGTTGTGGTACTTATGTACAATGGAATATCACTCAGCCATGAAATCAGTGTCATAAAGCTAGTAGCAGCATAATGAGTGGATTTACTTACCATGATTCTAAGTGAAATAAGTCACACAGAAAAAGAAACTTATCATAAGATATCACTTATAGAGGGAATGTAAACATGGCTATACATAAACTGAATTATGAAACAGAACAGAGTCACACATTTAGAAAGCACACTTATGCCTGCTTAAGGGGAAAGATATGGTGGGGTGATGCATAAAAGGAGAGTTTGAAATTAGCACAGATACCGTTTCATAAAGCAAATATGTAATAGTGAAGACCTACTCATTGCTTAATGAAATGGATTCAACACACCCTATTCACCGCAGAAGATTATATCTGAATAGTCAGAATTTTAAAAAGTATTTATTGATATCTCTCTGTAAGTGAATCAAGTGGGTGTAAAGCGGCATAAACACAGCAGCGGAATTCAGCTAAACCCCATTACATAAGTAAATATATTCATGAAAAAACGCATATGCCCTTTTTTGCCATCCAAACAAGCGCAAAATGCGAATCAGTACTACAAAGATTTCTCACTTCGCATTCGTCAAAAGGCCGTCCTGGAAATGTGTAAAACCAGAAATGCAGCACAGGCCATGGAGAAAAGGGAGCCTTGTTACGCTGATGGCGGGGATGTAAATAGCCAACGGCCACTCTTGAGAAATTTATGGTGTTTCCTGAAACATCTAAAAAACAGAGCTACAGAACATATGGCTCTTCCACTCTTGGGCATATATCTTGGGAAAACCAAAAATCGACAGGACACAGGCACCTCTATGTTTAGTGCTGCTCTGTTTAGAAATGTCTCAGCTCGGGTACAACTTACATGTCCTTGGAAGGAAAAAAATGGATAAAGAAGATGTGGTACTTATGTACAATGGAATATTCCTGAGCAATTAAATCAATGAAATAAGGCCAGTTGCAGCAATTCGTGGACTGAGGTACGATCATTCTAAGTGACATAAGTCAGACATAAAAAGAGACTTCTCATATGGTATCACTTATAGATGGTATCTAAAAATGGCTACACATGAACTCAATTACAAAACAGAAACAGAGTCACACTTTTAGAAAACACACTTATGGCTGCTAAAGGTGAAAGGTGGGGTGGGGTGGGGTGATTCATAAACCAGGAGGTTGGAATTAGCATAGATACGGTTCCATAAACAAAATAGGTAATCGACAGGACCTACTGTATAGCTCAAAGAGCTGGACTCAGCACACTGTTGTCACCGGAAAAGGATATATAAGACTGGTAAGGATATGTAAAAGAATTTATTGATGTCTGTCTTTAAGTGAATCAAGTGGATAGATGTAGAGCAGGAAGAAAGACAGTATTGAAAATCAGCTATACCCCATTATAAAATTAAATAACAAGAACAAAAAAAAGACAGTGAGAGAGAGAGAATTTCTTACAAAATTTGTTCAAGGGCTGTGATGCAACCTGGACTGAACACATCTAGACACACAGCTGGATGGGACCTAAGGCTCTACACTCATGGGTCTGAGAGGCTTGGTGAGGATGGGGCAACAAATGCAGCACTTTTAGAGTAATACTACCTGGCCCCCCATTCCATGGGTCCCATATCTCCAGGTGCAGGGGACCCTTCCTACAGCTAAAACATGAATTGGACATCCAGAGGATGGTACACCGTCTGTTCGGGAAGAGTTTGGGAAAGTCACCTCATCTCCACTTCTCCTGGTATTCGGGTTCCCCAGCTCCTTTCCTTAGAGTCTCCCCACTTTGGGAAGGCAGCACACTCAACAGCCGGTTTTGCACAGCTTGGAATTTTCTGTGTGAAGAAGGAGGAATGGAGGATGGAATGAGACACAAGCCCTAGATGTTTGGACAGGCATATGCCACTCTAGTTTCCTAATCTGGAAGAAGAATTTCCCTATCCTTCAGGTGCCCCAGTAACTGGAATGGGTCTGTAGAAATCCTGTCCCTTTGTGGCTTCTTCCCTAAACAACAAGTTGAAAACTGGTGCTCAGGGGCACTGTAATTCACAAACATGCAGGGTTGTAATTGACACCTCTAATGGAGTCATTTCTTGAGCGAAGTATTTGTAAAGGCCTTGTAAGCAAGGCAGAATTGCAGGAAAGGGATTTCAAGAGGTAGTTTGCATTCGCCATTAAAGCACATGCAAATCTGCTAAACATCGCCAATGATGCAGTTTGCCAAAAAGGCCGCATGCGTTATTCCTTAATATATGCAAGAAAAACCCTTACTCCATTTTTGGCCAACAAAACAGGCGGGCAATGTAAATTAATACTACAAAGAGGTTTCACTTTGCACCAGTCAGAATGGCCAAGCTCACAAAGTGTAAAACCTGAAATGCAGGACAGGGTGTGGAGAAAAGGGAACTCTGACAAGCTGATGGTGGGAATGTAAATTGCTAACAGCCACTCTGGAGAAGTGGGTGGTGATTCCTTAAAAATCTAAAAAACAGAGCTTCAGAGCATATGGCGCTTCCACTCCTGGGCCTGTATGTTGTTAAAATCGTAAATTGACAGGACCCAGGCACTCCAAAATTTATGAAGCCCTGTTTACAAGAGCCTCTACTTGGAAGCTACCTAAACATCCTTAGAAGGAAGACTGGATAAAGAAATTATGGTAGATATATACAATGGAATATTACTCAGCCATGAAATGAATGAAATAAGGCCATTTGCAGGCACTCGGAAGGACCTAGAGACATTCATACTAAGTGTCATAAATCAGACAATGATAAATATCATATGATATTACTTATCGGTGGAAGCTAACAAATGATACAAGGTACTATCTTACAACACAGAAACAGAGTCCCAGACCTAGAACACAAACTTATGGTTACCAAACTGGAAAGGTGTGTTGGAGGCATAAATCATGAGGTTGGAGTTAGTATATACATATTTACAGAGAGAAAACTTGTAATCAACATGGACCTGCTGTAGAGCACTTGGAACTCTTCTCAACACCCTTTAGTAACCGCAATGGGAAAATAATTCTAAAAAGAATATATAGTCATCTCTGTATAAATGAATCATGTTGGTGTATACCAAAAACGAACACAACATGGTATATCAACTATACTCCATTATAAATTTAAAATTAAATTATAGAAGAGAAAAATGACCACTAAGTTCGTTTAGTCATGGTGAACGTGCTAGTGTTACATCCCTGGACACAGACACAATTTGGTCCCAAGGCTGGACTGTTGTGGGCCTGAGGACCTCGGGAGGATATGCCAGCTAGTTTGACCCCTTGAACATGTAGTACCTGGTCCCCTCTGCATGGGATCACAATCTCCAGATCTAAGTGTGCCCTCATACTACTAAACCAACCCTCTGACACCCAAAGGATGGTGGACTCTCTGGGCTGGATGACATTTGGAAAATCACCTGGTCTCAATATACCCTGGTGTTTGGGTTCCGACCTCCTGACTCCTTCGTTAGGGTCATCCCACTCTACAAGACAGCGCCCTCAACAGGTGATTTTGCAGGGGTTTATACTTGTTCGAGGGATGAAGGGTAAGGGGGAAGAAGGAATGGGACAGAAGCCCTTACATGTTTGGTCAGGCACATTCCACTCTAATTTAAAACCCAGGAATAGGACTTTCCCTACATCTAAGGTTGTGTCAGTAACCAGAGAGGGACAGTAGAAATCCTGCCGCCTTCTGTTTCCCATAACAACAATTCTAAAACTGGACCTTATAGGCACTTCATGTTCACAATGCCTGGGGAGCTGTAAATGACAACAGCCCTCAAGAAATGTCTTGGGGTAGGTAATCGAAATAGACTTCAAAACACGGCAACCTTTCAATAACCCTTTTTCAAGGGGTAAGTTTTACTCACACTGTTCAAAAAAAAAACCACATATGAAGATGCTCACCTTTGCTTTACATTAGACAAATGCAAATCAGATGTACAAAGAAGTATCACCTGGAACCACTCAGAATAGCCATCCTCACAATTTCTAGAAACAAGAAATTCTTCAGAGGGTGTGGAAAAAAGAGAAACCTACTACTTACTATTATATTTTTTTAATCTGCATTGGGTCTTCGCTGCTGCGTGTGGTTTCTCTATAGTTGCAGCAAGCGGGGGCTACTCATCGTTGTGGTACGCAGCCTTCTATTTGTGGTGGCTTCTCTTGTTGTGGAGCACAGGCTCTAGGCACACAGGCTTCAGTAGTTGTGGCACGTGAGCTCAGTAGTTGTGGCTCGTGGGCTCTAGAGTGCAGAGTCAGTAGTTGTGGCGCACGGGCTTAGTTGCTCTGCAGCATGTGGCATCTTCCTGGGTCAGGACTTGAACCTGTGTCCCCTGCACTGGCAGGTGGATTCTTAACCACTGCGCCACCAATACTACATTACTGGTGGCAATGCCAATTGGTAACAGCCACTATGGAGCACAGAATGGAGGTTACCAGAGTAAGGGGAGGCAGGAGGGATAAACTGGAAATTGGGATTGACATATACACATCACTATATATAAAAGAGATAACAAATAAGGGTCTACTGTATAGCACAGGGAACTCTACTCAATACTCTGTAATGACCTGTATGGGAAAGGAATCCAAAAAGGATTGGATATATGTATAATTGCTTCACTCTGCTGTGCAGCAGAAAGTAACACAACATTGTAAATCAACTATACTCCAAAAAATTTGAAATTGAAATGAAATGAAATAAAATAGAGCTACCAGATGATCCAGCAAGTTCACTCCTGTGCGCATATCTGGAGGAAAGCATAAATTTAAAAGACACATCTTCCCCAATGTTCACTGCAACACTCTTTACAATAGCGAAGACATGGAAGCAACCAAAATGTCCATCAACATATGAATATGGGTAAAGAATATGTGATACATATATATAATGGAATATGACTCAGCCATAAAATAGAAAATAATGCCAATTGCAGTAACATGGATGGACCTAGAGATGATTGTACTAAGTGAAGTAAGTCAGACACAGTAAGACAAATATTGTATGATATCACTTCTAGGTGGAACCTAAAAATTGATACAAATGAACTAACTTACAAAACAGAGGCAGACTCACAGACTTGGAAAACAAACTTATGGTTACCAAAGGGGAAAGGTGGGGGGTAGGGATAAATCAGGAACTTGGGGGAAACATATGAATACTACTATATATAACATAGATAAACAACAAGGACTTACTGTAAAGCACAGGGAACTCTACTCAATATTCTGGGAATACCTTTATCAGAAAAGAATCTGAAAAAGAATGAATATATGCATATGTGTTACTGAATCACTTGCTGTGCAGCTGAAATGAACACAACATTGTGAATCAACTATACTCCAAGAAAATTTAAATTTCAAAATAAAGAAAATCACATATATTTCAAAAGAAAAAAAGAATTCCCACATATTTTTATGGCTTGATAGCTTACTTTTTTAGTGCTCAATATTATCCCATTCACAGAATATATTAATACTATATCATTTCATTCACCTATTGGAGGACACCTTAGTTTCATTCACATTTTGGCAATATTGAATTAGGTGCTATAAATATCCATATGCAGGTTTTCGTCTGGAAGTATGTTTTAAACTACTTTTAGTAAATATCCATGAGAACACTTGCCAGATTGTACAGTAAGGGAATGTTCAATATTATAGCAAGTGTCAATCAGACTACCAAAGTAGTTGTATTATTTTTCATTTCCACCAATAACAAATGACATTTCCTATTGTTCCACATCCCCTACAGAATTTATTCTTGTCATTGCCCACATTTTAGCCATTCTAATGGCTAAAATCGTATGTAATTGTATTGTTAATTTGCTTTTTGATGGCAGCATGTAATCTGAATTATTCTTCTGTATACTTATATGCATAGTGTCTATTTTCTTTGGTGAGGTGTCCGTAAAGTATATTGGTCCACATTTTATTTAGGCTGCTTTCATTTTTTTCTACCCAATCTGTATTTGTTTTATTTATTTTTGTGCCTTATTGCATTAGCAAGGACTTGGAGTAAAATATGGAAAAGGAGTCACGAAAGAGAACATCCTTGCTTTTACCTGAACTTAGTGGAAAAGCTTCATGT
This sequence comes from Delphinapterus leucas, assembly GCF_059928025.1. NCBI lineage: Eukaryota > Metazoa > Chordata > Mammalia > Artiodactyla > Monodontidae > Delphinapterus > Delphinapterus leucas. Next base: position 109,141,005 of record NC_143132.1, read on the forward strand.
TTTTGACCATTAATCATGATGTAGGATAAAAGTTTCCTGTAGATCTTTGTCATCAACTTGAGAAAGCTCCAGTCTATTTCTTTAACAGAGAGTTTTAATGAAGAATGGGTGTTAGAGTTTTTCAAAGGTCTTCTGAATCTATTGATATGCTAATGATTGTCTTTAGGGTGTTGATATGATGGATATAATTATTTGATTTTAGAATGTTGAACCAGCCTTGCATACCTGGGATTATTCCCTCTCATTCATGATATAAAATTCTCTCAAAATATTGTTGGATTCGATTTGTTAATATTTTGTTGAGGATTTTTGCATTGATGTTCCTGAGAGATATTGGTCAGTTTTCCTTACTACTCATATGTTCCTCTAAGTTTGGATTTTGTGGATTTAGTGTCAGACATTCATTTGGGGAGATTCTCAGTCATTTTTTAAAAAAAATTTTCTGTTCTTTGTTATCTTTATTCTCCTCCTGCTATACCCATTATGTATAGGTCACAGCATTTTCATTGTTCCACAATTACTGATTACTCTGTTCTGTTGATTTCTTTCCTGCCCACTTTCTCTTTTCTTTTGAGATTTAAAGGTTTCTCTTGATATGTCTCCAAGCTCACAGATATTTCTCCTCAGCCAGCTCTTTGACTGCTAAAACAAAATACGAGAGACTTGGTATTTTATAAACAACAGAATATTTTTGTTTTCTCATAATTGCTGAGGCTGAAAAGTTCAAGAACAAGTTACCAGGGGCTTCCCTGGTGGTGCAGTGGTTAAGAATCTGCCTACCAATAAAGCGGATACGGGTTCGAGCCCTGGTCCCGAAAGATCCCACATGCCATGGAAGAACTAAACCCGTGCACTACAAATACTGAGCCGGTACTCTAGAGCCCACAGGACACAATTACTGAGCCCGTGTGCCACATCTACTGAAACCCACACGCCTAGAGCCCATGCTCCGCAACAAGAGAAGCCACCCAATGAGAAGCCTGCACACTGCAACAAAGACCCAACACAGCCAAAAAATTAATTAATTAATTAATTAAAAAAAGAACAAGTTGCCAGCTGACTTAGTGTCTGGGGAGGGACAAATATCTGGTTCATAATGTGGGTCTTCTCGCTCAGCAATGAAATCATGTGATCTTCTGTGTGCTACATTTATTAGGTCATTAATCCCATGTTTGAGGTCTCTGGCCTCATGACCTAATCACCTCCCAAAAGCCCCACCTCCTAATACCATCAACATGGGAGCTGGGTTTCAAAATTTTAAAATTAGAGGTACAAAATGTTTATACCATAACAGGGACCACAGAGTTAACTGATTTTTCCTTTCATGTTAAAGGTTTGCACATTTATATTTATTATATACTCCCAAAGCCCTTGTTGTTTTTTTTAAAGATTCTTTTCCCGTATATGCCAGTACACACCGTTGAGTACAGTTCCCTGTGCTATAAAGCAGGACCTTATCAATACTTATCTATTTTATATATACTAGTGTGTATAGTTCAGTCCCAATCTCCCAATTTATCCCTTCCCCACTTATCCCCTGGTAACCATAAGTTTCTTTTCTATATCCATGATTCTATTTCTGTGGTGTAAATTAGTTCATTTGTACCTTTCTTTTCTTTTTTAGATTCCTCATATAAGCAATATCAAATGATATCTGTCTTTCTGTGTCTGACTTGCTTCACTCAGTATAACAATCTCTAGGTCCATCCATGTTGCTACAAAACCCTTAATTGTTAAGAATAACTCTCAATTTTTTCCAGTATCATCAGCAATTCTTTCTGTCAGACTTGTGATAACACTTTTTAAACAGGGATATTGAGACCAAGGCTCCTGACCTGCAAACAAACAAAACATCATTCATATAGTGAAAACGTTGCACATCAAAGGATGAAATCACTTGGTCTAAATCCCTTTGCACCCACTGCTGACAGAGGGCAGAGGAGTTTGACTCACTAATCTTCCTTACGTGCAATTCTTCCTAATGGGGTATTCCACCTGAAACTTATAAGAAGTGAGAATGCATCATGGAACACACCAATCTCTACTACAGATTCTGAAGCAGCAAAAAACAAAAACATGATGAATCCATCCAAAGGGCTCTGTTCATATTGTTACAATAGTTTCCCATGCACTGTGAACCCTTTTCAAACCCTATCACTTGAACCTACTTTTATTTTTTTTCAACAAAAATAATGTTAATCTGCAGTCACACACTCCATTAATATTACACTATCCCTTGTGCAAGTATGTAGGGATTTGAGGAGCTATGGGAGGCTATCATGAGAGGTTGCCTAGAGTAATTAGGACATTTCATTTAATGTTGGCTCTTCTCCGTAAGATGTCTGCTGTCCTCTTCTTTTTGTAGCTACTAGCATTGAGAAAGTGACCAAGATAAGGCACTTCTCTTTTACTGCCCATGAATGCAGCTGTGATTAACCCCACAGACCTTGGTGCTTCCAAAATCCCCTGAACCTACTGACCCTCCACGCATGGCATGACATAGATAAGGATGGTGACATGTATACTTGTATAGAGCATGCTATAAAAGTTTTGAGTCTTCCCTTCCTCATAATTCCAAAGAATAGATTTCTTTGGATTTCTGCTTAATGCTGCTGGAGCTGGTACATAAGTTGAGGGAGGTATCAGGGCACACCAAAAGAGAGGGAAACTGCACAGAAAATACAAGCAGGTACATTTCTGTGTAGTTTCAAGCAGCTTATTTGCTGTATCAACCATGGTGACATGTTGAGCCTTCCTCTTTCTACTAGTAGTACAACAAACATAAAGGATATTTAGGCTGCTTGTTTTATCCCTACCTCTCTCAACTGATCTGCATTCACATATATGACAATGAAGGGCCCTTTCTACAATCTTAGCTAATACTTGAGAACTAGAAAATGTCCAGATTTTTCTGGGGATTATTTTCATATTCCCCAATCAGGCCTATGAAGGAATCTTACCTATTGTGTTTAATGAAGTCATATCTCTGACGGCATCCCGTCATCAACAAAACTGGAAAGAAATTTGAAGGGTCTTAGATTTTACGTTATTTGAAATTCCAATATTTTAACCTGACACGTTTTTGGATTTTAGAAAAATTTAAATGAGACAAAAAATCATTTTTATGACACAAAAAGACAGCAATAGTTTTATATTTTTATCTGTTCCACTTGCACACAAAAATCTTGTGGGGTTATGTAAAGCAGTCCTGTTGGGTGCTGTGCATGGTGCAAGTATGGATTAAATCTTAGGAATCTTAAGCTTCAGTCACCTGAAACTTTTAAATTAGGATGCAAGCAATCCTGTCCAACATTTGAACAGAGCAAGACACTCTCTTTATCTGTCAGGTAATTTTCTGTCCTTTGCCCCAAGGAGAGAAACAACTGGCATCTTCCATCAATGTGTTGTACAAAAATCTTTGAACACAGAATGCAAGCAGAGGCTGATACAAGATGTGAAAAAAAAATGAGAGACCCTTGTGGCATTTTCTTCTAACTTATTGCAATCTCCCATTTAAAATGTGGGAATAATCAATCTTCTGAGGAAAAAGGCCCAAGGAAGGTTTTTGCTTCTGTGGACTAATGGGATTGCTAAAGATTTCAGGACACAAGACGAATTAGTGAGAATGACCATGAGAAATCAGAGAAAAGTCAGACCCATGGATGAAGTGATGTTTACCTCTGTGAATCAATGAGAAGTAGGAGCAAATGAAAAGAAAGCTGAATACAACATTTTCTGAATAAATGTAACGTTTCAGCTCTCATAGAAAAATTAATACTCACTATGATACAACATACTTAGTTTAGAAAGTTAACTTAAATTTAAAGCTTAATAATTAGATTTATTGAAGAAACAAAAAATTATTTGTGGTTTAGAATAAATAATGTGTTCTGCTACACATAAGAAGACTACATAAATAAATAGAAATAAGATTAAATAAATAGGAAAATAACAAATTAGATGTTATTAACATTAAAAACTGACAGTCATCTAAAGAAAGAGAAGGAGAGACAGAAAGAGAGAAGAACTCATAGCAGTCATATATTAAAAACTCCTAAATAAGAAGTCTTCAGATGTTAAAAAAAAAAAGTCTTCAATAAGAAGATAATGCAATAGCAAAAATGGGGAAAATATACCAAAAGATATTTCAAAAAAGAGAGTACAGAATGTTAAGTAAACATATCAAAAGATGCTTGACTCCTTAGTACTCAATTAAATGCAAAAAGGTGATACCTGGAATTATCAGTCACCAACCAGAAAGTTCAAATGAAAATGACAGGTATTATAAACTATGCCTAGTTTATTTCTGAGAATATGCATTATTTCAGATTGATATTTATAGACACAAAGACTTCTCTATAATTCCCTGAGACTTTCAAGAACTCCAATGTCTTTTTTTTTAATACCTAAATTCTGAAGCTCTCCACAAAGCATTACTAAAATTGCATTCACATAAGTATCTACATATTAATCACACATTAATGCATTTACAATTGTATTACGCTTTTTTGCTAATTTTGGAGCATAAATGTAGCTGTCTTATTTACCACCCTCTTGGAAATCAGTTTAATATTTGAACTTAGGACTTGAAAGAGAAAGGACAAATAAAAACCTGAAGAATATGCAAATGCAATTTATATATTTCTCATAAAATTAGGTGATTATCTAACCTTTATCCAGAAAAAAGAAGAGCCCAGATACTCTGCAGGCATGATACTCGAGAATGTGTGGTATTCCAGCAGGAAAACATGCAGTAATCCATGTGGCAGAGTTTACCTGTGACCAGCTGGGGTTAGTGACCTATGCATTCCTTACACGCAACATATCAGGAGTGGAAAAAGGGAATTTGTTAGTTGTGGCAATAAGTATAATGAAGATTTGTAGCAGGTCATGCTCATATACTCAACACAGGTACAATCAAAATTTTGCTCAATTCTGGTAGATCTAAGTCTGTATGTGTTACCTTGTCTTTAACGAGGAAATGTCAGAACTGACTTACAAAAAAAAAAGTGTTTTGTTTGTTTTAATTACAGTCACGGTGAGTAAGACATAGCTCAGAACAGCTAATGTGACTTAGTGATTCTCTCATCAGGAAACACAGGTTCTACTTCCCTGTTTATTCTCCACATCCTGTAGTAAGTTAAGTTTCAATGAAAGATAAATCTACAGGGCGAAAAAGAAAACTTACATGTGTTGATAAGATCATTCTGACAGGTTTTACCACATATGTCAGTGTTTCTGGCGATGGACACAAGCCAGAGCTCCCTACTTTGACATTTTCACTGATGTCACTCCCCTTGATCCTCAATTTGTAAGTGGATAAAAATGTTTTCTATGTCTTCTTCTTTAAGAAATTAAATAAAGAATGCTTTCTAGACATGATCCTCTAATGATTTTCAGTCAGTGGTCATCAAGAGAGGAAAAACACAGAATCTCATCCCCACAGAAGGGTGACATTCAGTCAGGTAAGAAAATTCTCCCCAAAATCAGAGCTTCATCTTTAGCATGCAATCAGAGGCTTTCACAGGTTCTTCGTCACTGTGCACTCAGCCCTATCATATGGGATTGGCTGTGAGAATCTCACATCAGGTGACTGACAAACATGTCATAGTACACTGATCTGGTACCAGATGCTGCCTCTCTTAATGATCTCCCGCAGGGATATTGCAATATTCTACGATAATTCCTGGAGCCCTCTACTCTATTCAGGTACAATTCCAAGTAGAAACAGAAGCTTTGATTCTCACTGGCACCCCTGCTCTGTCCAACCAACCTCTCTAGAAATATGATGTGCTAATCTCTCCTGATTAAAACATTTCAAGGTCTCTCCCTGTGCTAATTTACTAAAGGTAAAAGAGAAACAAGAAAGAGCAAACTATGCAGGGAGCAATATATAAGATTCTTTTACTTAATGTATTTATGTGATATACCCAAATATTGAGAAATACAGATTCATTTCATAATGGTCAAGAAAAGAGGAGGAAGAACCTCCATGTCATCAGTATATATAAAATGGAATCAATATTGCATAAGCTCCAGCTTAAGCTTAGCTACGAGGTACTAACTCTTCTCATAAAGAAGCAATAGTTCTCCATCATTTGAAGCACACTGACTCAGACAGCTGGATACTGAGGGTGTAGTCTCCTCACTCGAATTCTGTACCTGCATCACAGAGCAATGAAATATTCCCAAAGAATTATTAAGGATGAGGTGGGGAACTGAAATAAGAAAGATGAATCCATAGTCTGCCCTACCATCTGTTCTGCGGGATATTACCACCATCGTGGCCCAATATGACCTTCCCACTTTTCTCTGGGCCTCCCTACTTTCCACCTCCATCCTCATTATATCTTACCTACACTTGGAAACGACTCTAGTTTTTCCACTTATCTTTATCAACAAGTAATCCAAAGCGCAACTGTGTATATAACTCCTTAGAAACCTCAGGTCTGACTCAGTAATACATGACCTTCGAAGTCCAAAGTTTTCCTAATTCCCTTTATTATTTTTTTTCTAATTTCCATGTACTTACACTCTCAGGACCTCCACTGTTCTCAGGTTCGTCTTCCCTGCAAACTCTGTCAACCTAGACATAGACTTAAGTACCACCCTCTAATTATCTCCTAGGGAGTCCAGTTTTTAAAAAAGCCTCAGCAAGCCTTATGGACTTTATTAAAGACTCTTTAAGATAACCCATGGGAGATAGCAGTACACCCACAAATATCTATTTAATACACCCTCAGAGTAATTTTTTTTCCTTTTTCATAAAGTCTCTTCTGTCCAATGAAGACTCTCAGCTCTTCTTCTTCAACATATGCAGTGTCTCACCCTTCTGATTACTCTCTGCTCTATCCCAGGGTCACTCCCTTTCCTGATATTACATTCTTTCCCAATTCTGTATGTTAGTAAAATAAAATAACATAAAATATAACATGTTAATTATTATAAAGTGCACCATTCAGTGATATTAAATACGTTCATATTATTGGGCGATGAACATCACCATTTATCTTTCTAACTCTTTTCTATGTTTTAAAACTGTAACTCTATATCCTTTAAACATAACTTTCATTTTTGTTCCACAACCACCTGAAAAGCATCATTACCCTTCCAATTTCTATGGTTTTGACTACACTAAGTACCCCATATAATTGAAATAAGTAGTTGTACTGTTATGACTCAATAAAAGTCACAAAAATGGCATTTTGGTAGCTAAATTTCTTCAAGATTCATCCATGTTGTAGCATATTTCTAGATCTTTTCCTTCTTAACAGTGAACAATATTGTATTATATGGGTATACCACACTTTGTTTATCCAGGCACTAGTGGATGAACACTTAGGTTGCTTTCATATTTTAGCTACTGTGATTATTACTGCTCTAAACACTGGAGTACAAATATTTCTTTAGGACCCTGATTTCAATTCCTTTGGGTATACCTCATAGTAAAATTCCTTGATCATGTAGTAATTCTATTTTTCAATATCTGAAAACTTGCCATACTCATTTGCAAAGCAGCTGTATCATTCTACATTCCCACTGACATAGCACAATGCTTCCAACTCCCTCACATCCTCACCAATATTTGTTTTCTGCTTGTGTATGTGTCTGTGTGCTTGTGTGTGTATGCATGCACACAAATATATAAACATGCATTTAGTGATATGGAGCATCTATTCAAGTGCTTAGTCATTTGTACATCTTTTTGAAGAACCATCTATTCAAGTCTTTTATCCATTTTTTAATCAGGGTGTTTGCTTTTTGTTGAGTTGTAGGAGTTCTCTGTATATTCTGAATAGAAATCTCTTGTCAGATAGATGGCTTTCAAATATTTTCTCCCATCTTGTGGGTTGCCATTTTATTCTGTTTACATTTCTTTGATACACATTTTTTAAAAATTATGTACTGCAAATTGTTTATTTTTTTGTTAGCTGTACATTTTTTGTTCCTTCATTTCATAATGAGGAAAACACTGCCAAATCCAATGTTATGAAGCTCTTGTCCTGCGTCTTCTTCTAAGACTTTTTATTTTATTAAGTCTTATATTTAGTTTCTTGATACGTTTTCATTAATGTTTGCCTATGATGTTAGGTAAGGGTCCATCTTCCTGCTTTTGCACGTTGACAACAAGATTTCTCAGCACCATTTGTTGAAAATATTATCCTTTCCACTTTGAAAAGTCTTGGCAACTTGTCAAAAATCATTTGGCCATATATCAGGGTTTATTTCTGAGTGTTCTATTCTATTCTATTGGTCTTGAGTAAGGGAGAAAATAGTATAACCTATCCAGCTTGATGAAGAACATAAAGAAAGACCAGGACTGAGAATTAGGAGGGCAATATAAAACAGCAGGGAGTAAAAGACAGTATTTGCAAGTTCATGGAAATATGATCATGTTAAACCACTAAATGCCTGACTTTGAACAATATGGTAAATCTGCTAGCAAGAAACATAACACTTACCCATCTCTGGGAAATACAGTATGGGCATAAAGATAAACTACACACAAATATATTAAAAAGGGAAGGGTTTTCATGGTGTGAGAATATTGTGGGATTTGAAATACAATTTACTTCTGTTCTACCATTGTCTCTAAAATTTATCAAATTGTATATACAAGCAATCCCAATTCTGGTAATGTGCTTGACAGGTTTATATATGAACTTCAGCAGACCACTAAATGTACATTCATAGTAGGACTGTTCCCTAATCCAAAAAACAAAACACAAAAACTGGAAAGACTAGAGTTCACTTTGTCAACACACATACAGATGCAGTGATGGTTAACGGTCCAAAAACAGAAGGTGAGCATGGGTGAAAGAGGTTAATCCCCAGGCTGGGGTCGGGTGCAGAGTTTCAGAGTAACACAGGTAGAAAAGCCTTTGTCCTACACTTGATTTTTTTTGGCTTTGTTTTTTGCGGTACGTGGGCCTCTCACTGTTGTGGCCTCTCCCGTTGCGGAGCACAGGCTCCGGACGTGCAGGCTCAGCGGCCATGGCTCATGGGCCCAGCCGCTCTGCGGCATGTGGGATCTTCCCAGACTGGGGCACGAACCCGTGTCCCCTGCATCGGCAGGTGGAGTCTCAACCACTGCACCACCAGGGAAGCCCCTACCCTTGATTTTTGAGGTACGGAAATTCACATGTCACTACCTTCATTTCAAAATGAATGAATGCACTATTTAATTTTTTAAAACAGGAGAAGTAAACATGAGTGATAATAAATTTCAAACTGTCACTAATCAAATAAGATACTAAGAAAAATTAAATAATATGATTTAAGAATGAAGTGGAGGGATTGTCCAAGATGGTAGCATTCAAAGACCCAGAGCTTGATGCCTCTCATGGGCACACCAATGTCACAATTGTTTACAGAACAGCAATTGATGAAAAAGGTCGGGACCTACCATAAAAGGTATTTTAGAGCTAAAGATATAAGGAAGGCACCTCGGCAAGACAGGAAGGAAGGGCAAAATCTCAGTAGAGTCAAGACCCATATCACCAGGTGGGTGGCCCACAAATGGAAGAATAATTACGATTTCTGAGGTGCTCCCAGGTAGCAAGGGGTATGAACCCAACATCAGGCTCCCAAGCCCAGGGATCCTGTGCGGGAAAGAAGAGTTCCTAGAAAGTTGGGCTTTGAAGACCAGTAGTGCTTATTTTCCAGAGAGCCAGAGGGTTGTGGGAAATAGAAATTCCACACTTAAAAGATGCTAACAGGGCTTCCCTGGTGGCGCAGTGGTTGAGAGTCCACCTGCCGATGCAGGGGACATGAGTTTGTGCCCAGGTCCGGGAGGATCCCACATGCCACGGGGTGGCTGGGCCCATGAGCCATGGACGCTGAGCCTGTGAGTCCGGACCCTGTGCTCAGCAACAGGAGAGGCCACAACGGTGCGAGGCCCCCGTACCGCAAAAAAAAAAAAAAAAAAAAAAATGATGCTCACAAAATCCCACATTACCCAAGAATCAGAACAGAAGCAGTCATTTGAAAGGATCCTGGGTCACACCTACCTCCTGATCTTTGAGAGTCTCCCAGAGAGGCAAGAGGCAACTACAGCACAGCCTCAGGGACATATACACTTGCAGCAGCCATTTGGGGGCGCTCCTTCTACCTCGTGGCCACTGGTACCAGCAAGCATAATTTCAGAATCCTCCCTCTATCTTTTTAGCCTCAGGACCTAGCCCAACCCATTTCCACCAGACTATAGACACAAGTACTAGGATGCTGCAGGCCAAGCAACTCACTGAGAAGGGGCAGAGCCCCACCCACCAACAAACAGGCTGCCTTCAGACCCTCTCAATGCACAGCTGCCCCTGGACATGGGACCAGCCACCAAAAGCCTCAGGACTAGCCTCCACACCTCAGTGGACAGGCACCAGCCCCAGAGTCCCTGGCCCCTCTGACAAGTGAACCTGCTCTGGCCTTGGAATCAGCCTCGCCATCAGCAGGTGATTACTGCACAGGGACTGGATGGAGCTTCCACCTACCCAACAGCAAACCTGCTCTAGCAGTGGGATCAGCCTCATACACCAACAGGCACACACCAGCTCCAGGATTACCACAGTCCAGCAGCGTGTGTGACCAGAACACTCACTTGCAGGCCAGAAGCAGCCATGGACTCAGCTGGGTCCTGACCCTGCCCATCAGAATGCCAATAGAAGGTGAGGGATACCCCAGACCCTGCAGATAGCTGTGTCAGGGACAGTGATCCAACACCAACTCTGCAACTCCTGGGTCCGGCAGCCAGAACTCAGGACCTGTGTCTTCCTCCCAGTAGCCAGCATAGCCCCAGGACCAGTGACTGGGCACTAGCCCTGATATCACCTGGACTGCAATTCAACCCATAGTGAACCAGAACTAGATTTGGTGTCCCCAGAGTTGTGCAGCCAGTTGCCTTATGATTTAGCCTCACCAAGCAGCACAGACAGCCTCCATACAAGAAGAATCTGGCAAACAAGCACTCTGGGGGCAGCCAAGCCTACCAGACTACCCACAGTAGTCAGCCCACCACAACAGAACAGCCCAAGCAGTCCACATAGGGGGTACACCTAGAACATATAGTTCTAGTGACCAGGGGACAGTGGGTTGCTGGGACACATAGGACCTCTCCTACAAAAGGCCACTTCTCCACGGTCAGGAAATGTAACGAGCCTACTACATACATAGCAATAAAAACAGCAAGTTAAGAAAAATGAGGTGACACAGAAACACGATCCAAATGAAGGAACAAGATAAGAACTCAGAAGAAGATCTAAGTGAAGTGGAGATAGCCAATCTCCTCAACAAAGAGTTCAAGGTAATGACTATAAAGATGATCAAAGAACTCAGGAGAAGAACGGACGACCAGAGCAAGAAGTTAGAATTTTTTAAAAAACAGTGAGACCATTAAAGAACAACAAAAGAGATGAGGAATACAATAACTGAAATGAAAAATACACTAAAATGAAACTACTGTAGACTAAATGATACAAGGAATGAATCAGAAAACTGGACAGAGTACTGGCAATCACTGAAGATGAATGGTAAAACAATAGATTAAAATGAAATGAGGACAGTTGAACAGACTTGTGAAACAACATCAAGTGTACTAATATTTGCATTATACTGGTCCCAGAAGCAAAAAAGGAAAGAGAAAGCAGTGTAGAACATACGTGAAGACATAAGAGCTGAAAACTTCCATAACCTGGGAAAGAAAACAGACATCCATGTCCAGTAAACACAGTAAGGCCAAAACAGGATCAACCCAAAGAGGACCACACCATGACTCACTGTAATTAAAATGGCAAAAAAATAAAGATAAAAAGACACTATTAAAAGGAGCAAAGGAAAAACAACAAGTTACAAACATGGGAACTTGCATAAAGTTATCAGCTGACTTTTCAGGATAACCTCTGCATGCCAGAAGGGAGTGGCATGGTATATTTAACGTCATGAAAGGGAAAAGCCTATAACCAAAAATACTCTACCCAGCAAGGCTCTCCTTCAGATTTGATGGTGAGATCTAAAGTTTTAGAAAGCAGCAAAACTAAAAGAGCTCAGCAACGCCAAACCAGCTTTATGAGAAAACTTAAAGGGGCTTTTCTCAGTGAAAAAGAAAAGGCCACGACTGAAACATAAAAATTAGGAAAGGAAACTTACTAAAGGAAAAACCTCATTGGATAAGGCAAATATTCAACAAAGGCAGTAAATAAACCATGTACACAGCTAATGGGAAGGATGAAAGAAAACAGTAATAAAATCATCTATATTCACAATAAGAAGTTCAGGGACACACAAAACAAGTAGATGTAAAATATAAGGTCAAATTCAGTAACTGTGGGGGAGCAGAGTAACAATGTAGGGTTGTTAGTGTCCATGTGAAATTAAGAGCTCAGCAACTTAAATAACCACACACACACACACACACACACACACAAAACTGAAAGGAATCCAAACATAATATTAAAGATACTCCTCACATCACAGATGAAGGGAATAAAAGAGGAAGAAAGGAACACTGAAGAAATTAAAGAGGGTTTCTAAAAATACCCAAGACAAATGAAAATGAACACACAATGATCCAATATCTATGCGACACAGCCAACGCAGTTCACAGGGGGAAGTTATAGTGATACAAGCTTATTCTTAGGAAACAAGAAAAATATCAAATAAACAACCTAACATTACACCTGAAGGAATTAGAAAAAGAAGAAAAAACAAAACTCAAAGCTGTCAGAAAGAAAAAAATTAAGAAGACAATACCATATGCAATCACACCAAAAAGAATAAGATACTTAGGAACAAACACCCCTAAGCAGGTAAAAGACATGTGCTCAGAAATCTACCAGCCATTGGTGAAAGAAGTCGAAGACAACAGGAAAAGATGGGAAAATATAGAAGGTGCATGGATTGGAAGAATTAATACTGTTAAAATAACCATACTACCAAAGACAATCTACAGATTCAATGCAATCCCTTTCAGAATACCAAAGCATTTTCACAGAACTTGAAAAAGTAATTTTAAAATTTGTATAGAAACACAAAGACCCCAAATAGCCAAACAATCTTGAGAAAGAACAGAGCTGGAGGCATCACGCACCTTGACTTCAAATTATACTGCAAAGCGACAGTAATCAAAGAGAATCGGACCGGAGCAAAAACAGACACAAAGATCACTGGAATAGAATAGAGATCACAGAAAGAAGCCCACACACTTATATTTAATTGATTTATGACAAAGCAGGCAATATTGAGAAAAAACTGTCTCTTCAATAAGTGGTACTGGGAAAACTGGTCAGCTACATGGAAAAGAATAAAATTAGAGTATTTTAGCACACCATATATAAACTAAATGCAAAACTCAATAAAGACTTAAATATAAGACCATAAAACCCCTAGAGGAAAATACAGAACATTCTTCAACATAAATGATAGCAACAGTTTTGGGTTCAGTCTACTAAGGCAAATGAACAAAAGCAAAAATAAACAAATGGGACTTCACTAAACCTAAAAGATTTTGCACAGCAAAGGAAACAAAAGACAAAATGAAAAGACAACCTGCTGAAGGAGAGACAATATTTGCACATAATAAGAGGTTAACACCAAAAAGATGACCAAGCAAGGGTTCATATCTAAACTACACATACAACTCAATATCACATACAACTCAATATCAGAACAACACCCAAAATCTTTTTTAATAAAATGAGAAGACTTAAATAGACATTTTTCCAAGGAAAAGATACAGATAGACAGCCAGAACTCACAAAGATGCTAAACATAGCTAATCGGCAATAAAATGCAAATAAAAACAATGAGATATATCACCTCAGTCTTGTCAGAATGACTGTCATCAAAAAGGTCACAAATAACAAAGGTTAGCGAGGATGTGGAGAAAGGGAAACTCTTGTACACTCTTGATGTGAATGTGAAGTAGTGCAGCTACTGTGGAAAGCAGAATGGAGGTTCCACAAAAAACTAAAAATAGAACTACCATAATATCCAGCAATTTCACTCTTGGGTATATCAGAAGAAAACAAAAACACTATTTCAAAAAAATAACTGCACACCAATGTTCATAACAGTGTTATTTGCCATAGCCAAGATATAGAGTCAAACTAAGTGTTCATCAATAAGTTAGGGGATAAAAAAGATTTTCTATGATGACTTCAGCAAAAGAGAAAATTTTGCCATTTGCAAGAACATGGATGGACTTGGAGGGTATTATGCTTAGTAAAATAAGCCGCAGAGAAAACAAGCCTGGTAGGTTATCACTTACACGTGGCATCTAAAAAACCGAACACAACAACAACAAAAACAAAACAGACTCACAGATTAAAGAACAGACTAGTGGTTACCAGCAGGGAGAGACCGGGTGGAGGAGCAAAATAGTGGTAGGAGATTCTGAGGAAGAATCCACTATGTATAAAATCAATAATCTACAGTGACGTACTGCATAGCATGGGGAATAGAGCCACTCTTTTATAGTAAGTATAAATGGAGAACAACCTAAACATTTATGAAGCACTATGTTGTACCTCTGAAACTAATATAATAATGTAAATTAACTATAGATCAATAAAACATAAAGTAAGAAACAATAAAGAGGAGATTATTACATAGAAATCTATTAAATAAACACAAGTTTTGGAAATCAAGGAATTAAAAAACAACATGTAAGACACAACACTGGCATTTAAAGTGTATGATCTATTCATTTAAATCATTTAAGTGGTGAAAAATGGTACCCATTCTCACAATTTTGTATATCTAGCATAAATTATTAGCTACAAAAATATGTTACAAATATTCACTCAAAAAGAAAGAAAATTTGGATTAACCCATTTTAGTATACAAATTTAATATCAAAGTCTCTATATAACATTGATTTGAATAAGTTCTGTTTTCCACTTCTAGTTTCTTTGTGACGTAAAATCTTTTAAAGCATAAAAATCAGCCTTTCTACATTATTCCATTAGACATACATAGAAGTTAAAAGAAATGAGAAGACAGAACAATCAACCAGGAAGGTGAATTTACTGAGAAACAGTCGTTCGTTCTCCCTCCTCCTTTTCTTTTCCTCCTTTTCCAGGTCTCTTTCGATTCCAATCAAGAGAAGTCTTGAGAATTCTGAGAATATTTCTTTCAGGGCTTCAAATCACCATACCTACATCCTCTGCCACAACTACACACACGGGAACAAAAATAAACCTCTGCTATCTACTCATGTAGGAGGGATTCATGCAAAATAAACTCCTACATGGAGACCAACAGGTGAGTTTTCTACCTGTTCTTTATAATGTCCTTCCATTATAGTAAATCCTACACATTATGAGGCAGAAGGGGTTATGTGAGCTCTTCCTTAAAGTAAAAAAAACTTGCATTCATTTCAAGTAGCTGGTGATCATAGGGTACAGCCAGGGAAGGTGCCATCTCCCTTGGGGGTGGTGGTGGTGGTGAATGGGCTCCCGCAGCCATGCACCTCCTGATGTACAGATTCTGGAGAAACAAAGGGCAGTCACACCGCAGTCAGCCTGTCAGGCTGTCGGGCCACTGGGCAACCCCACCAGCCTGCAAGTGCCCCATCAGTTGCTGAAAGCAAAACTCTGTCCCCCCTGTGAAGCCAGGTAATTTGGGCCAGAGAGTCAGAGGAGACCGGTAATCAACTCCTCCTCTCTGCTCACCTCCTTGGGGTTACAACAACCCCATCTCCAAACCCAACTCTGATCCTGGAGTGCCAAAGTGGGAGTGCAGGTGGGCTCTGCCGGTGCTTCAGCGCCCTCTGGAGGTTGTCTTCTCTAATGGCAACTCTCAGCCCTTCCTCCTCCTCCTTCCCTAGTCCTGGGGGCTGCCTTGCCCTCTGCAGCTGCTGGCCTGCTTTCATTCTTCTTTTTTCTCCAATTACAATGAAGTGTCCTACAGAGGTTTGGAATTTCTTGAAGGAAGATCTTTTAGTCAATACACCTTAACCGTGAGAAGTTGGTTTCAAGAATGAACCTGAAATACTGTATTTTTCTCCTGATGATTCCAAGGAGAAACAGCTCAAGTTTTCTAAATCATAGGAAAAACCAAGGTAAATATGATATTCTGAGCCAGAGATGAAAAAGCAGTTTTTAGCACCCCCTCCTCATGTCATATGACCGGGATTTAAATCAATCAACCGCCACTGGTTTTTAAATCACATGACCCAACTTTAAATCACTCAGCTGCTTCCCTGTAACTCACTTGACTTGGCTTTGAATAGTAAGAAATGCAGAGGTATAAAAATGATGTTATGAAAAATAAATGGAAAAATAACATTTTAGAAAGTTTTTTCTTTTCAAATGGACCATTCATTGCATACAGAGTAAAGGATTCTCTTCTGGATTTCTTGAACTGTAAACACATACAATGTCTCCGTTGGCTTGATTGACTTAGTTTTTGGGGGTTTTTGTTGTTGTTGTTAACACCTTTATTGGAGTATAATTGCTTTACCATGTTGTGTTAGCTTCTGCTGTATAACAAAGTGAATCAGCTATTCGTATACATACATCCCCATATCCCCGCCCTCTTGCGTCTCCCTCTCATCCTCCCTATCCCACCTCTAGGTGGTCAAAAAGCACTGAGCTGATCTCCCTGTGCTATATGCAGCTTCCCACTAGCTATCTATTTCACCTTTGGTAGTGTATACATGTCTATGCCACTCTCTCACTTCATACCAGCTTACCCTTCCCCTTCTCTGTGTCCTCAAGTCCGTTCTCCACATCTGCTTCTTTATTCCTCAGCAGCGACTCCTGCGAGGGGTGGATACCTCCTTTTATGCTCAGGGGAAATCCCCTAGTTTGTATTTCTTTTTTTTTTTTTTTTTTGTGCAGTACGCGACCCTCTCACTGTTGTTGCCTCTCCCATTGCGGAGCACAGGCTCCGGACGCGCAGGCTCAGTGGCCATGGCTCATGGGCCCAGCCGCTCCGTGGCATGTGGGATCTTCCCGGACTGGGGCACGAACCCGCATCCCCTCCATCGGCAGGTGGATTCCCAACCACTGCGCCACCTGGGAAGCCCCCTAGTTTGAATATGATTTGAGTTTGATCCTGTGAAACCATCAGAACTTCCGACCATAGATAAATGAGGAGATTCTGGCCTTTATTAGTATGCACGGTGAACACGGTTGTCCTGGCTGTACTTTCCAACCCTCCTATTTTACCCACCTATTTTTATCCACCTTCTTCCCTGTGAATACATTTGAGCAAACCGGAGCTCAGACTCCTTACCTATTACAGTGCCTTTGTCAGTCTTTCTTTAAAAATGGACATGTAGGGCTTCCCTGGTGGCGCAGTGGTTGAGAGTCCGCGTGCCAATGCGGGGGACACGGGTTCGTGCCCCGGTCCGGGATGATGCCACATGCCATGAGAGGCCCGCATACTGCCAAAAAAAGAAAAAAAAAAAAGGACAGGTAGTAAAGTGAATTTAACCTAGAAGCAGCAGCTCAGTAAGGGAAATAAAATCATCAGAAGTTATCTAATCACAGCCACAGCCATCCAGGTCTCTGTCTTATCTGCTGGGGCATAAGAATGGGACCTTCCTAAATTTGAAGGGCATGCAATCAAATGAGTAAAGGTGTCGCTCAAATCTGGCTCTTGGAGGGATCGCTAGGCAGTCTACCCAGTGTATACTAACTGCAAAACACTGTCATGGTTTTGAAACACCTATGTTCAAGGAAAGCTTTTCGGGGTGCATGAGGAAGGTTTCTTTTTGACATCAAGCAGAAAATAAATCACCAAGCTCTTTGAGCACAGGGGTGCTTAAGAGGGAAGTAGAAGGAAGGAATGGGCAGAAAAGACGATCTCCTCTGAAGTGAAGGTCGTTTTTCCAAAAGAGTAGGATTTAGTCTCAGTTTAAGGAGAACACTTTGAAATAGCTGGGACAGCTCCAAACTGCAGTTTAGGGAACGAGTGCTTCAAAACAACAGTGCTTTAAAAGTCCTGGCAAGGCAGCAAGAGGATGAAGAGTTGGTTTCGCATAGTTTTGAACACAGGAGTAAAGAAACATAGGCATCTCTGACTAAACAGCCCTGAGATCCTATGGCATCAATGGGTCAGTTGCAGGGGGCGGGGGTGTGGGAGGCGATATTTCTCTCTCAACAACTCCCAGGGCAGCCACCCCTCCCTACCCCACTCCCCTACTCCCTTACTCCCTTCACCCTTCCTCCCGCCACTGTTGGGTCCCCAGGGACAGGACTTCTTAAGCGGGAGCCCTCAGGCACCATCTCTGCAGTCTGGATTTTTCCTGGAGCCTGGAAAGTTCTGGGACAGGAAGGACAGGTCTGCAAGGCCACTGGGGTGCAGTCGGATCTGGAGGCCTGGAAGGGAACTGGAGCCCTGAAGTCCACCCACGTCCTTGAAGCCAAGGGAGGAACACATCCTCCTGACAGTGCTTCTCAGGGGTCAGCGTGCTCCCTACCGGACGGTGATCCATACTCACTTGAGGCAGCAAGGACTGCCTTTAACTGGCCCCCTCGATTCCACCTTAAGGGTCCTCGGACATAGGTGAGAGCGCAGGCCCTGGATCTCTTTAGTCAGCAAAGGCCAGTGCTGCCGGGGTCCCTCCAGTCCCATCCCCAAGCCCCTCCCTCTGGGACTGTATCTAATAGACAAAAGAGCACAGAGGAATTGGCTGAATCAAGGGACCTGGGAGCCTGGGTATGAGTTTGAAGACCGAGAACCTAAGGCGCAATTACATATTATTGGAAACTCTTGTGGGGTGTGTGGGGGGAGGTTAGGAGGCTGAGAGGCTGAGTCGACCTGGTGAGTCCAGCCCCAGGACACCACACAGCCCCGCCCCCCCTTCCCTGCCATCAGACAAGGGGTGCCGCAACTCCAGCCGGGACTCTGCACTTCCCCCTCCCTGATTCTCCTCCAGAAGAGCAGGTGGCACCCCTCTGAGGGCAGGGGTAAGACAACGTACCAAGTTCCCCTGCACTAAGGCGCTACTGGAAGCTCTTCCTGAACAGCAGTGCTGGCTTAGAGTGAACCCGTGCATCCCCAAAGTTGGTCTCGTCCTGCAGCTGAGGGACGTAAGCTTTAAGTCAGCTGCCCTGGCTTTAAATCAATCAGCCCCCCGCTTTAAGCCAGGTGACCAGACTTTAAATCACTGTGTGCCCCTCAAACTTGCAACTTCAAAAGTTGGGAACTTCACTTTGATCCCAGCACCTCACATAGCTGAATGCACACTGTAGTCACCCCCAAGCCTGGCTTAGAGGCAGGATATAAGGTAAGGGGATGGGCGTGCACTCATGGTGATGAGAGTGTACTTCATGTAGCAGAAGAGTCTAGGTACTCTGGGGTACAGCAAGCAGTGCACGATACAGCAGCTCCCTGGCAAAGCTGGTGACGCACAGGGAGAGCAGGCACACCCATGCATGCAGAGGTTTCAGGACGGGAGCTGGAGCACAGCCAGCCGGGAGGGTGTGAAAGCGGAGGATCTGAGCCTTCTTGAGAGGCAGACACAGAGGATGGATGAGAAACAAAGACCAGATGAAATATGGATTTGCAAAACACACCCTGCTCTTAAAATTGGCGTGGGGGGCACCCTAGATTTGAGTCTTCTTACTCCCCAGTACCTAGTGCTTTGGCATTTGCCCAATTACTTATAAAACCTACTGATAAGATCTAGTCCATAGAATACTGCATTTGTAGTGGTATCGTGTGTTAATGTTTCTATAGTGAAATAATCTTTTCTACAAGAAACATGTACACTATCTGAAATAAATTAAAACCCCTCTTTATAAAGTACTATATCGGACTTCCCTGGGGGCGCAGTGGTTAAGAATCTGCCTGCCAACGCAGGGGACACGGGTTCGAGCCCAGGTCAGGGAAGTTCCCACATGCCGCGGAGCAGCTATGCCCATGTGCGACAACTACTGAGCCTGCAGGCCACAACTACTGAAGCCCGCGCACCTAGAGCCCGTGCTCCACAACAAGCACAGCAAGAGAAGCCACCGCAATGAGAAGCCCGCGCACCGCAACGAAGAGTAGCCCCCGCTGGCCACAACGAGAGAAAGCCCACGCATAGCAATGAAGACCCAACAGAGCCAAAAATTAATTAATTAATTAATTAAAAAAAAAAGGTACTATATCCTTCTGTCCAACTTCTCTGGGAAGAACAGAGAGATGGCGTGGGAGAGTGAGAAAGATCAATATTTAGTCCACATCTCTCATGCAGGTGCTCTGCTGGCTCAGATACATTTATCCCCACTTTACAAAGGAGGAAATAAGCTCAGAGAGGTTTAGTAATTTTCCCAAAGCCAAACAGCTATTGAGTGGCAGAACCAGGATCTGAACCAAGTCTGTTACCTTCAAAGCCTAAGTCCTCATCAAAACAAAACTCAATTAATATTTACATTTATCGAATTACATTGAAAACTAGGGAGTTCTTGGCACAATCGTGAATAAGAGTGAGAAAGAAAGAAATAGCATTGTTCCTACAGTCAAACAAAATTTTTTGGAGCAGGTGCTAGATGCCTGGCCCTTTTTGGGGTTCAGCAGTGATCACGACAGGAAGAGTCCTACTTTCATGAACCATGTAGTGGGGAGGAGAGACGGGTGCAACTTGGGTGAGGGATTTCACCTTGCTGGGCCTCCGTTTTCTCATCTGGAAAATGGGACGGGTGTTCCTCATTTTCTGGGATTGTCCAGCCCTCACATTCTCTGATTCCATAAGAAGCATTTGTTTTCCTGTTTCTTTAAAATTCATTCAGGCTGTGAGCCGTGATGAATGATGTTAGCTGCTCCCCAAATCACTCTATTCCCACCCTTTTCCTGTGATCAGGTCTTTCCCGAAACATGACTCACAATCAGTCAAGTCACAGAACCTAAGGGGCACCCAGCAGAAAAACTCCAACCCTTGCTTCTCAGGAGCTCTGCATTCTACCTGCCAGGTAAACTTAACTCACCTGGCACAAGGTGGCCATCCCTGGTTTCACATCAACGTGATCTCAGGCACAAACCTCGTTTTTCCATTTTGTCTTTAAGTTACTTGTTGAAACAACTGTACAAATATGACAAAGATATAAAATCAGGCATCTTCTGCCCCCAGTGCCTACTAATAAATGATTTTCTGCCACTTTAATGATAAAGACAGAACATTTCAACATTCTGCTGCCTTTATTATTTGTCAGTTTTGTTGATATTTCCAGTGAATACATCTTTCAATATTTTAACAATGGAACATTTATGTAGGCTGTTCCAGACCCAGCCTTTAGTGGTAAAGGTTTTCTGGTTATATTTCTATTATGTTTCCTTTAAAAATCATTATCCTATTTAAATGGCTTAAGTCAATTCTATAGGCATTTATCTTATGATATTGATGAAATGAATACCTAGAGGGCAGTAGTACAAGTTGATGGGACTTAAGAACCTCTATTAGTACAGTTACGTATAAATATCATCTATATGTAAACCAAAGTACATGCTGAGTGAGATTCTCTGACACTTTTTCACTGTCTGCCCCTCAAGCCTGTGAGAAATGGAATATTTCTTGCCAGCTCAGTAAACAAAGGATGTCACAGTCATCAGCACTTGCAGCCCTCCAGTGAGAGCCGCGGGCCCTGAGGAATTCAGAATATGCAAATACAGAATGCAGGCCCCAGGGAGCTGAGGTGCATATCAAAGGAAGGATTTCAGTGAGCCCAGGCTCTGGCATCTTCGTATACAAAGAAAAGCGCTGCATTCCTCACCTTGGGAGAGCAGGTTTTCCTTAGTTAACAATCACCTTCTGGTGTCCCCCATTACCTGCGCCAGTCCCCTGCCCTGTCCCCTCCTCCCCGGTACTTTAGCTCAGGGAGGAAGGAGCGCAGAGGGACTCGGATGAATAAGGGGCCTGCGAGCCTCCGGGGGAGTTTTCAGCCACTTTCCCCGCAGTCGGGAGGAGGGGCGCTGACGCTGCAGCCGGACCCTGCGCCTCCCTTGCCCCGTTTCCCCTCCGGACGCTCAGGCCGACCCCCTCCCCACAGCCCCCAGGCCCCGCGAGCCAGGCGGAGGGCAGGGGGGAGAGGAGGGACCGAAGTTCCCCGGGACCAGACGCTGGGGGCCGCTCTTTCTACACAGCAGCGGCGGGTGGCTGCGAACCCCTGCCCCTCAGAAGCTGGTCTTGCGCTGCCGCCCGGGCACCGGACCAGGCGGAGGGTCGACGCCCACTTACCCGGCCCGCCGTCCGCACGACTGTCGCTGCTTCGGCCGCCGGGGCCCCTCCAGAGCCGGCAGCCTCAGTGAGGCCGCCCTCCCCTCGGCCTTCGGGGCAGTTCCGTGACGGTGGAGGGAAGAGACCCCGAGCTGCGGGAGTTCCAGCTCTGTGGAAACGCGGGCTCCGTTTTGGGCACAGGGGGTGGGACCGCTCTCCCCCGAGGTCTTCCGGTAGGAGGGGGGCGCCGGTGCAGGGAGCTGCCAGGAGCGCAGGGCCCCGTCGGGGGTCCTGGAGGGGCGGCCCGGCCTGGCCGCCCCCCCCCCAACTGTGACCGCGGCCCAGGCCTTTTTCCTGGAACCCTACACAAAAAAGTTAGAAAGATACACGGTCTATAGTAAATATTCACAAATGATTGTTGCTGCTGTGCTTACTATCCTATTAAAGGTGTAAAATCCATAAAACACTTTAAGTTCAAAATTAAATATGAATGTTTACCTTTCTAATTATGTCTCTGATATTCACAATTGTCGTTAATGGATCAAAGACTGTGGCATCATTAGTTAAAAATAAGCTTGTTAAAAAAACAGAACTCAGGCCCACCGTACCTACTGAATCACAGTCTGCACTTTTACATCCCCAGTGTACCTGTGTACCCATGAATAGTTGAAAGGTACATTTCTACCTCGACATGTCTTTTCTGTCTGAGAAATACACACATTTTATCCAATTTGATATAAATAAAACATTCAAAAATGCATATGCCTGTGTTGAAACCATCATTTTATCATTTCTTTTCCAGATAAGTATAGTCTCTATACTGGTTTTGTGAATCACATGCCATACTCTTTTCTTGTAGTTAGAAATAAGGTACAGAAAGTTACTTTGTAATATATATATATATATATATATATTACTGGATAATTGAAGACACTGTTCTAAATTAAAACCAGTTCTCTTAACTTGCTGTTTTCTTCTTGGGTCACCTTATGAACTCTTCCTGTGGCCACATGGCATATGTACCTTTAATTTCAGGGACTGCTGACATTCCAGGATATGGCCATAGATTTCTCTCAAGAGGAGTGAGAATGCCTGGACCAAGATCAGTGGGAATTGTACAGGGATGTGATGTTAGAGAAGTATAGGAACCTGCTCTCCTTGGGTGAGGATAACTTCCTTCCAGAATTCCTTATCCAACCACAGCGTTTAGAGTCCTTCATTTGTAGAATGTCTCCTGGAATCTTCGGCTTCCTACAATAGGGTTTCAGATTGCAAAGTTTCAGGAAATACTGGGAGTTTTTGAGTATAATTTATCTTATCCTTTTAAGATTGCAGCCTCCCTCAGCCGCATGGCACAGGGAGAGCAGCTAGGTGCTTTGTGACCACCTAGAGGGGTGGGATAGGGAGGGTGGGAGGGAGGGAGATGCAAGAGGGAAGAAATATGGGAACATATGCATATATATAACTGATTCACTTTGTTATAAAGTAGAAAATAAAACATCATTGTAAAGCACTTATACTCCAATAAAGATGTTAAAAAAATAATAAAAAAGAATAAAATTGCAGCCTCCCTTTTAATATATTTTGTAACTGCTTGGGATGTGTCTGTATGAACTGTGTACTATATGCTTCTATTATAGTCCTTACAATATTTTATTGTCTTATTTTCTGTAACCATTTTCCATGGATTCTTTGGGCTTAAGGTATATTAAAAGGGAGACTGCGATTCTGGGACTTCCCTGGTGATGCAGTGCTTAAGAATTCGCCTGCCAATGCAGGGGACACGGGTTCGATCCCTGGTCCGGGAAGATACCACCTGCCACGGAGCAACTAAGCCAGTGGGCCACAACTACTGAGCCTGTGCGCCACAACTACTGAAGCCGGTGTGCCTTGAGTCCATGCGCCATTTATTTTTTGGAGAATAAAACCACCTCTGAGTGATTAAAATTTAGACGAGCTAGTCAAAATGCTTTATCACCTGTTCTTAAAAACACTGATCAACGGAACAAGTTTTATTAGGGATAACAGTGTAATTGTATTCTAGAGTTCATATCGGCAATATGGTTTATGACCTTGATGCTGGATCACGACATTTCAATGGTATAACTGCTATTAATTGTCTGTTTGTTCAACAATTAAAGTCTCACATGATCTGAGTTCAGACTGGAGTCATCCTGGTTGCTTTCTGTCTATTGCAGATTTCTTCCAGTATGAAAGGACAAGAGCAATACGGCTTACTTTACAAAATGTCTGCAAACTAAATGATGATATAATCTACATTCAATTAATTTGTACATACCCTACTGTAGAACCGGGTTTGTTACGGTGGCAGAGCCCAGTAATTATGTAAAACTGAAACCTTTATCTGCACTGGTTCAAGTCCTCTTCCTAAGATGTTTATAATCAACATTCTTTCACAAATGACCCAATTTAATTCACCATAGCATTCCTCATATTAACTAAATGGAAAATCCTAGGCTATATACAAATCCAGAAGGGGCCAAAAATCATCAGCCCCCATGGATTATTACAACCCATTGCTGAGGCATTCAAATTACTTATTAAAGAACCACTACATCCATCAAGATCATCAATTTATGTATTATTGCCCCAATGCTAGCCTTAACCCTGGCTCTCACAACATGAATTCCTCTTCCCATATCTTATCCACTAATTAATATAAGTGTAGGCATATTATTTATATTAGCCATATCACACCTAGCCATTTATTCCATCCTTAGATCTGGATGAGCTTCACATTCAAAATACTCACTCACTGGAGCTCTAGGGACAGTAGCCTAGACAATCTCATATGAAGTAATGTAGCAGTTATTCCATTCTCAGTCTTACTGATAAATGGATCATTTACACTTTCAACAGTAATTATTACACGAGAATACCTATGACTAATTTTCTGCTGACCGCTACCCAGAATTTGATTATCTCCGCAGTAGCAGAAATCCAATGAAGCCCCACTTGATTTAACAGAAGTAGAATCAAAACCTGTATATGTCTTCAATGTAGAAAATGTAGCAGGCCCACTCACCCTGTCCTTCCTAGAGAATATGTCAATTTCCGTAAAATAAACATTTCCACAACAATCTATTTTTAGGAGCATTCGACAATCCCTAGATGCCAGTATTATATACAGCCCAAGTCATCATTAAAACACATCTAACAATCTCCTTTCTATGAATTTGAGCATCCTACCCAGAATTTTGGTATGATCAACATATACGTCTCTTATAAAAAGTTTTTTTTACTACTAACATTAGCCCTATGTATATGAGCGTTTTCACTACCTGTCATCATACCAGGCAACCCACCAGAAACTTAAGAAATATGTCTGACAAAAGAGTTACTTTGATAGAGTAAATCATAGAGATTTCAATGCTCTTATTCCTGGAATTGAATTCTTCCTGAGAATTTTACATTCTCCATGCTACCACATTACACCACATGCTATATAGTAAGGTTCTCTAAGTAAGCTTCAGGCCCATACCCCCAAAATGTTGTCGTATATCCTTCCTGTACTAATAAACTCTCATTGTTTTTACTATCATTTTACTGACCATTTTCTCAGGAAACATAATTGTATAACAAGCTCACACTGGTTAATGGTATCCCCATTCTAATAAAAAACACGAACCCATAAGCTACAGAAGCATCCAACAAATATTTCCTAAAACAATCCACCACATCAATACTACTTATAATGGCTATTATCATTAATCTAATATACTCTGGTCAAAGAACACAATGAATAACAAAAATCTTTAATCCTGCAGCATCCACCCTCATGACAATCGCCCTTGTCACAAAAGTAGGACTTCCGCCATTTCACTTCTGAGTGCCTGAAGTCACACAAGGCATCCCATGAACAGCAGGCCTGATGCTATCAGCCTGACAACATTGCACCCCTATCAGTTTTATCCCACATGTCACCATCCATCAAGCTAAATATACTATTAATCATAGTGATATTATAAATCATAGCTGGAGGCTGAGGCAGACTTAGCCATACTCACCTGGAAAAAATTACACCCTCGTCATCAATTGCCCATATAGGATGAATGACAGCTATTATAAAGTATATTCCAATTATAACAGTCCTAAACATACTAATTTATATCATAACAACACTCTCCTTCTTATTTATGCCCAGATCATGTACTACAAGAGTATCGTTATCACACACATGAGATAAAACACCTCCCATCACAATCCTTTTCCTCACCATTATAGTATCATTAGGACATCGCCCATCACTACCAGGGTTTTTACGCAAATGAATAATTACCCAAGAGATACCAAAAATGATAACATCATTCTACCAACACTAATAGCCATCATAGCATCCTCAACATATATTTCTACTTGCAGCTAACATACTCCACATCACTAACTATGTTCCCTTCATTAAACAACACAAAAAATAAAACAATTTGAACATACAAAGAAATAACCTTCCTATCATTACCAATCATAATATCCACACGATT
This sequence comes from Delphinapterus leucas, assembly GCF_059928025.1. Lineage (NCBI taxonomy): Eukaryota > Metazoa > Chordata > Mammalia > Artiodactyla > Monodontidae > Delphinapterus > Delphinapterus leucas. The sequence continues at coordinate 109,167,642 of NC_143132.1, forward strand.
ACTACACATAACACCCATTCTATCAGTGCTGGACTAGGAATTTAGGTTAGTTCAGACCAAGAGCTTTCATAACCCTATACAAGTAAAATTTACTTAATTCTTAAAAATAAGGATTGCAAGACTTCATCCTACATCAATTGAATGTAAAGCAAACATTGTAATTCAGCCAAATCTTTACGAGATTGATGAGTTTTAACCCCAGGAAACTTTAGTTAACAGGCAAATCCTCTAGTCAACTGGCTTCAGTCTACTTCTGCTTCATTTGAGAAGGGCTCTGAGCCCCTGGGTAGTAGAGACAGTTCACATCTGGAATAACCTTGCCACAGTTCTTGCTGGCAAACATTTCCCTTCGTGCTACTGAGAAAAACTCAGATACATTTAGGCCTTTCGTTCATTTTATTTTAAGATGTTATTCTCTTTTCTGTATTTATAAAAAACACAGGGGAAAAAAGCTAAGAAGTATGTATACCTGCCAATGAATAAAATAACACATAATTGGAACTTCCGTGCTGGTGCAGTGGTTAAGACTCCTTGGTCCCAATGCAGGTGGCCTGGATTCGATCTCTGGTCAGGGAACTAGGTCTCACATGCATGCTGCAACTAAGAGTTCGCATGCCACATTTAAGGAGCCTGCAAGCCACAACTAAAGGAGCATGCCTGCTGCAAATGGGGAGCCCACATGCCACAACTGGGGAGCCCTTGAGCCACAACTAAAGAGCCCACCTGCTGCAACTGAGAGCCGGTACAAGCAAATAAATAAATAAATAAATAAAATTGAAAAAGAACGCATAAGTAAAGAAGGAAATAATTTCGGGGGTGTGGGTAGTAAACTAAGGCTCTGCATTAAATAAAGAAATCTAATACGAATGTCCTTTCCTCTCAACTCTATAGTGACTTGTAGAGCATTTTCTTCATTACTCTGTCGGTGACGGGCTTTATGCCGTGAAAATCTCACAACCTATGCTTATGGAATGGTCTTAATGTCCAATATAAGAAAAGAACTCATTACTTACAACTGATACCAAGTAACTGTTTCATACTCTTTCCAGGACCATCTGTAATATCTGTGTGATATGTGAAATGGTCGCAGGGTCTGCAAATTAAAGAATGTCTGACAGAAAATCATTTCAATCCCAGGGAGTACAGCCAGGATTGAAGTGGGTGTTAAATAGGTTACAGAAGTGGGAGGTAGTGTACCTGGAGTCCCATCTGAGGAGAGTTCTCAGATTCAATATAGGTGAAATCAGTGAGAAAAGAAATGTGGGTGAGAATAGGCAGCAAGGTCAGTAGGAAGTAGCCAGAGCAAGAAGCCAATCAGAGAAGACACAATTATAAAGGGAAAGGTCTGGGAAATCTAAGCCTCACTCACTTATTCAGAGGAATTGAAAAGGTCCTTGAAAAAGGAATGGTGGCTGAATGGAGGCACATAATGAAATGTTAATTCTGGGAAAGTAAAATTGGATGGCATGTTGATATGGAATAAGGTTTCTACAATGCATTAAAGAATATTTTACCCATTTTCTGGAATCCGAAGGGAGTTCTGAATAGGCAGTTTGAGAGTGATGATGATGATGAAGCCTCCTTTATGTTACATGTGACAAAAGTTCGTCAAGCTTGGGACTTCCCTGGTGGCACAATTGTTAAGAGTCCGCCTGCAAGTGCAGGGGACACGGGTTCGATCCCTGGTCCAGGAAGATCCCATATGCTGCAGAGCAACTAAGCCCGTGTGCCACAACTACTGAACCTGTGCTTAGAGCTTGTGAGACACAACTACTGAAGCCCGCGTGCCCAGAAGCCGAGCTCCGAAACAAGAGAAACCGTCGCGATGCGAAGCCCACGCACAGCAACGAAGAGCAACACCCGCTCGCCGCAACTAGAGAAAGCCGGCGCGCAGCAACAAGACCCAACACAGCCAAAAATAAATAAATAAATTAATTAATTAATTTTTAAAAAATTGTCAACCTCACACATTTAAAATCCACATAAAAGTCAATATTAGGAAGACTCTTGTGAAGATTTCTTAAATTAAGGGGCAGCATAAAATGACATGGGGTTTAACATCAGTTAAGTTTGGGTTTGGCCTCTAGTTTCCACGTTTACTGTCATGAACCTTAAGTAAGTCACTTAACCATCCTGAGTTTGAGTGTCTTCATCTAACAAAAAAGAAACAACTGGGGAACTGGGGGATCAGTGGAGCAGTGCATCTGAGAGCATTCTGTACACCACAGTGCTGTACAAATGCTGGCTTTTTTTTTTTTTTTTTTTTCCCCTGGTATCTTAGTTCCCAGACCAGGGATTGAACCCGGGCCCTCAGCAGTGAAAATGCAGAGTCCTATCCACTGGACAGCCAGGGAATTCCCGATGGACTATTAGTTTTAAATTCAGCACATCATCCCAGTAGAGCGAGGAATTCCACATTTGGACCCACCTTCACTGGAGATGTGTGAAAAAGCTGCTCCTGGTCGCATGCCTTTTGGGCTCTGTGGGCATCCATTGCTGAATAAAACTTGATGATGGCATAGAACCCAGGACAGGCCACTGCTGCGTTTGGGAAGACTCAGACCGAATACAGAAGGCCAAACCGGGAGAGGACTGTGAAGAGAGAATGCTGTAGGGCGGTCCCACGCTAAGTAAGTGCAGTAAATTTCAGGCCCAGGAAACCAAACCGCCCATTCCCTTATATTCCCCCAGCCTTTCGCCACAGGTAAAAGGTGGTGAGCCTGGAACTCCAAACCCTTCTCATTTCATGAACAAGGTTCCGTCTGAAATCCTAAGCTTCGAGAAGCATTAGGAGGCAATGCCTTCTGTTGGGAACTATCTCTCAAAATCTATGGGGGAGAGCTGGCTGCTCAGGCCATCTCTAGAACTAAGATTCCTCTCAGCGGAGACCACAGGCAGATGAGGTACTGAAGCACTACCCCGGGGCACCAAGTTACTGGGGCGCGGGGCAGCTTCCTCCAGCCCTCCCTCCGCTCCGGCTCGTCTCACTTGCAAGGCCTCGGCCGTGGGTCGAGAGCTCAGCTCCCACAGCAGCAAGGTTTTTTCACCCCCAATGGGGACCGCAAAAGGTACCAACTGCACCATCCTATCGTCACAGCGCTTGCGCGGCTCAGGGCGCAAGCGGAGTGCACCAGAGAACGCGTGCCCGCGCTTTTTAAAAAGTTAGTGCCAATAAATCTAATATATAGAAAAACAGTTGAAAGCCCCTGAGTGTTTTGTAGATAGAAAAGCTTGAGATTCAGAGCAAGTTCAGAGCTTGACAGGCTAAGAATAAACTACCTCTCCATTCCGTTAGAAGGGCTAGGTAGCAGCTTCTGGTTATGGAACCAGAAACTCTCAGGCTTTCCAAATAGGACATAAAACAGCATCACTTGTACTCTTTATAAAATTGCAGAAACAAACAAAATAAACAAAAATATATTGACACTTGTCCTATAAGACAAAGGGTACTTGAGACCTAATGTATATAAAATCAGTTTACAAACTGTGAGGCACTATATCAATAAGTTCTCATTTGCAGAGGGCACAGCATAGGATATGAGGCCATTAATGTTAATTCCCTTCCCCCTTCCATTCCTTTCTCTTGTTCCTTTATGTATGCGGATCAGTTACATTATTAAGCTAACAATGTAACTGAGCTATGATTACCTTAATAATGTAAACAATAATTTGATTTTTAGCAATGGGGTAATTCTTAGAAACTTAGGGAGCTGGAACTCTGAATGAATGAATTAAAATAACGCAATTACATCATTAATTTTAAACTTTATCATCATTGATTAAAAATTAAAATATTAAATTAAAAGTTAAAAATGTATTATCCCGCAATTGAGACTCACCACAACATGTGACGTCTGTCAGGCATTCACTGTCACAACGCAGCTTGACTGTCTTACAGACAACCTCAATAATATTTTTAAACTGGCAGAGGCAGCAGGCCATAAGGCTAGGTAAGATCCTATAAATGGAAACACAGGTAATTAAATTCATCGTAAAAGAGTCACTTGAGTAGGTAGAAGAGATAGGCCAAGGCCACCACAGACCAGTGCAAAAAGGAGCTCTTGGGGCATATGGACTGCAGAACTGGATAGGGGCCGGTTGGCCAATTGCTGCTCTTCACTGTTGTAAATAAATATAGAGGAGGAGAGAGGTGCCCAACAGAAGGATTAAGATGGCAGTAGGTATGGTATGCCTAGGAAAAAGGGAATAGAGATTAGAATTGGGTGACATTGATCTGTAGTTTAATTCAGAAGCATCTCCTTCCATCCCGAAATTCTCACTTTGGGTTGAGAGTACACAGGAAGAAGGCACACTTCTAAGAAGAGTCTGAATAAGACTGCACCTTCTTGAGTCCCTTTCTAAGGTCCTATTTGTGAGTAGTAATATATTAGAAATTATTCTAGTAATAAAAAAGCATCGTGTGGTTAAACGATAACAGAGATCACATTGTCCAAATCTGGACAAAAGGAACATTCGAAAGAATAACTTTATCATTATCATAAGGTATAACATAGTTAATTGAAAAAAAAGCACATGAGTTCATAATGATACTCAAAATGAAAAGTGGGGGAGCTCTTATTTATAGAATAATGTCAGCTAATAAATGCAAAAGGAAAGATAGAATTAGGAAAGTGTCATTTTGCATCTATCAATGTAATAATCTATTCAGACTAGGATTATCATTGATGCACAGTTGGGTGAAGAGTTGTTTGAAAGTGGGATCTTCACTGATCCGGAAGTATCAACCCACATATGATTTATCAATTACCAAGGGGAAACATAACTTTACAATGGAGAGATATGGAAGATACCACCTTAATCAAGTGATCAAACTTAGTACTGGGACACCTCAAGTGATGAAGTATGAAGAATACCTCACCTATATAGTATTATTCCCCAAAATATTTACTTTGAATCTAATGACGAAACAGACAAATACTGATTGTGGGGCAATTTCATGACAACTGGCATAGATTCTTCAAAAACACCAATGTAATAAAAGACCAAAAAAAAAAAAAATAGTAGGGAAATATTCCAGATTAAAGGAAACAAAGACATGACATGCAATGCCTAATCTTTAATTGGACCCTGTATCAAAACAAAACAGACTTAAAGAATGTTATTGGCTTCTGGTCAAAATGAAGTTACAAGCACCAATTTAACCTCCCACCTGAAACAATGAAAACATCAGACAGAACATATGAAACAACAGTTTCCAAGAAACTGGACCTCAGGCAATAAAGTTCAGTGATCCCCAAGAAATGGGAAATAAATGAAGTGATCCCTATAATTGCCCCAACTTACTTCTCTGAGAGAGTGTCCCGGTCATCGTACAGGGAAGAGAAGTCCAGGCAGAGACTGGTGGACTCCCTGACTGAGGAAATGGAGCTGAGAGTCTGGGAAAACCAAGGTAACTAGAGTTCACAAAGCAGACTACCAGAGAGAAAAGAAGTGCACAGACAAAGAACTCTGGAGATATGCAGAGGGATCTCTTGAGAATTCAACAAAATATTGGTCAGTACATTTGTGTGAGGAATTGCTTGATGCCAGGAAAAGAACCACATGAAAGGATTAATAATAAGAATAACTGGATATCACACAGGGTTGTAGGAATAATAGCTGTTCCTACAAGTCAGACTGGAAAACCACATGATACTCAGAAAGGACTTGTCTCAGTAGTTGCAAATAATGCACTCCCGACTAAAGGGTATTTGGACTCCTACCCAAAGAATCTTAAAAGCTAGACCTAAAAGAATACAATTGTTTTGAGTAACTTAATTTCACCAAAAACAAAGCCCAAGCATTTTACAGGAATAAAAATATATATAGCACACAAGAAACTAAAACTCACAATATCGGGGATCATATGAAAAATTGTCAAGCATGCAAAGAAGTAGGAAACTATGACCCATACTGAGGAGAAAAGGAAATCAATCACAACTAACGTATAATCTATACAGATGTTAGAATTGACATTAAAGAATATTTAAAAAGTTATACATGAAGAAAAGTTATTATAACTGTATTTCATATGTTAAAAAAAACGCAGACTATACATTGAAAATGTTAAGTATAGGCATGGGAAGTGTAAAACAGACCCAAATTGAGCTTCTAGAGGTTAAAAACCATGTGTAAATGAAAAAGATATTGAACGAGCTAAATGGGAGATTAGACACTGCAGAAAAAACGGTCAGTGAGCATTAAGGCATAGTAATAGAAACTATCCAAAATGAAACAAAAAGAGTAACAAAATAAAACAACAACAAAAATGAATAGAGCATCAGTGAGTTGTGCAACAACTTCAAGTCGCCTAATACATGTGTACTTAGAGTCCATGAAAGAGAGGAGAAATACAAAAATTTGAAGAAATAATAGCCATAATTTTCCCAAATTGGTAAACAGTATAAACCCACAAACTCACGAAGATCAATGAAATTTAAGCATAAGAAACATGGACAAAACTACACAAAGGCACAAAAAATAATCAAATTGCTCAAAACCAGCAATAAAGAGAAAAATTTAAAAGCAGCCCAAGGAAACAACTACACAATACATGCAGAGGAAGAAAGGAAACAATGACGGCAGAATTTTTGTTGGAAACAATGTAAATGAGATCTCAGTGGAATAACATCTTTAAAGTAGTGAATTGAATTCTATCAAGCTAGAATTCTATACCCAGATCTGTCAAAACAAAAGCAAAATAAAGACTATCTCAGACATACAAAAGCTGAAAGAATTCATTACTAGTAGAATTTCACTATAAGAAATTTTAAAATAAGTATTTTTAAGCAGAAGGAAAATGACACCATATTGGAATATGGATCTACACAGAAGATTAAGAATACAGGAATAGGGACTTCCCTGGTGGTTCACTGGTTAAGAATCTGCCTGCCAATTCAGGGGACACGGGTTTGATCCCTGGTCCAGGAAGATCCCACATGCCGTAGAACAACTGAGTCCGTATGCCACAACTACTGAGCCTGAACTCTAAAGCCTGTGTGCCACAACTACTGAAGCCCACGCACCTGGAGCCTGTGCTCTGCAACAAGAGAAGATATCAAATGAGAAGCCAATGCACTGCAACGAAGAGCAGCCCCTGCTTGCCGCAACTAGAGAAAGCCCAGGCGAAGCAAAAAAGACCCAACGCAGCAAAATAATAAATTAAAAAAAATATTTACAAAAATATTTTAAAGGATTTTAGTCATTCAATATATGTCTCTGAACTCAATGGAAATAATTTAGAAATTAACAAATCTGAAACAGCTCCAAATATTTGGAAACTAAACAACACACTTCTGAGTAACTTTGTGGTCAAAGAAGAAATCAAAAGGGAAATCAGAAACTATTTTGAACTCACTGAAACTGAAAACATAATATGTCAACAGGTGGGATATTGCTAACACTGTACTCAGCTTCCTCAACTTCCACCTTAATCTGGGAAAACGAGAGCAAGTTAATCACAGAGTAAGAGAAGAAAGAACACAATAAAGATCAAGGTAGAAATAAATAAAATGGAAAACAGAAAAATACTATAGATATTAAAAGGATAATAAGAGAATATTATAGAATACTTTATACCAATAAATTCAAGGTGAAATGGAAAAATTCCTTGAAAGACATGCAGTACTAAAGTTTATTAAAGAATAAAGGTATTAAACAAATTGGATGTGCAGTTTAAAACCTTCCAACAAAGAAAGCTTCAAGTCCAGGTGGCTTAACTGATAAATTCTACCAAACATTTAAGGAATAAAATAATGCCAATTCTACAAAAACTTTACCAGAAAGTTGAAGAGAAGGGAATATTTCCCAACTTTTTTATAAGGCCAACTTTCACCGTATCAAAATTAGACAATGACATTACAAGAAAACTACAGGCCAATATCTCACATGAACACAGAGACAAATATTCCTAATAAAATTTTAGCATATCAAATCCAGTAATATATAAAAAGATGATACATCATGACCAAGTGGGGTTTATCTCAGGAAAGAAAGGTTGGTTTAATATTTGAAAATCAATTTACCCAATTTAGTACACTATAAAAAAGAAAAATCAGGACATCTCTGGTGGGGCAGTGGTTAAGAATCCACCTGCCAGTGCAGGGGACATGGGTTTCAGCCCTGGTCCAGGAAGATCCCACATGCCACGGAGCAACTAAGCCCATGCACCACAGCTACTGAGCCTGCGCTCTAGAGCCTGTGAGCCACAAATACTAAGCCCATGTGCCACAACTAGTGAAGCCCGTGCACCTAGAACCTGTGCTCTGCAACAAGAGAAGCCACCGCAATGAGAAGCCTGCATACTGCAACGAAGTTTAGTCCCTGCTCGCCACAACTAGAGAAAGCTTGCATGCAGCAATGAAGACCCAATGCAGCCAGAAATAAATTAAGAAAAGAAAAGAAGGGAAAAACCACATAATCATTGCAAGAGATGCAAGAAAAGAATGAAAGAATCTAACATCCATTCCTGATTAAAGAAAAAAAAACCCTCAGTAGAATAGGAATGGAAGGAGACTTCCTCAACTTGATAAATGACTTCTACAAAAAACCTAACATCATATTTAATGGTGAAGGACAAAGTACTTTCTCTCCAGGATCAGGACAAAAGCGAGGATGTCTACTCTCATTATTTCTATTTGACATTGCACTGAAGGTTCTAGCCAGTGCAATAGGGCAACAACAAAAAAGAGATATTCAGAACGGAAAGGAAGAAGTAGAACTATCTTTATTTGCAGATAACATGATTATGTAGAAAACCTGATAGAAACTACAAAAATGCTACTGGAACTAATAAATGAGTTTATCAAGTTTGCAGGGTACAAGATCAACATACAAAAAGATTAATCTAGCTCAACAAACAATCAGAGATCAAAGTTTTTAAATACTACTTATAATAGAATCAAACATATAAAATACTTAAATAAATCTGACAAAAGATGTAAAAGACTTGCACACTGAAAACTGTAAAATATTGCTGGGGGAAATTAAGGAAGACCTAAATAAATGGAGAGATATAATGTATTCATGGATCAGAAGATTCAATATTGTTAAGACATCCATTCTCCCCAAATTGATTTATATATCAAAATCACAGTAGGCTTTGCTATAGAAATTGACAAGGTAATTCTAAAATTCATATGGAAATAAAATTTAGAATAACTAAAACAACGTTGAAAAAGAACAAAGTTGAAGAACTAACAGTAACTGATTTCAAGGGCTATGAAGCTACACTTTCAAGACATTGTGATAGCAGGGTAAAGATAGACAAAAAAAATCAAAGGAACAGAATGGAAAGTTCAAAAGTAGAGAGATGTGGACAACTGACTTTCAGATTCAAAGGCATTTAAGTGGAGAAACGATAGTCTTTTCAACAAATGATGCTGGAACAATTGAATATCCAGGTGCAAAAAAAAAAAAAGAAACTTCCATCCAAACCATATACAGAAATGAACTCAAATTGGTTCAGAGATCTAAATGTAAAACATAAAACTATAAAACTTCTAGAACAAAACAGGTGAAAAATTTTATGACCTTGAGTTAGGCAAAATTTCTTAGATACAACACCAAAGACATAATGCATAAAAGAAAAAAATAGATAAATTAGACACTATCAAAATTAAAAATTTCTGCCCTGCAAAAGACACTCCTGAGAGAACGAAAAGATGAGTCACAGAATGGGAGAAAGTACTTAGCAACTTATATATTGGATAAAGGACTAATTTCCAGAATACATAAAGAACTCTCAAAACTCCAGAAAAATATAGATAAAAGATTCAAAGATATACACATGGAAAATAAGCATATGAATAGATGTTTGACATGATTAATCATTGGGGATGCTACAGTGAAATACAGCTACACACCTATTAAACGATCTGAAATTTAAAATACTGAGCATAGCAAGTGTTGGCCGCCATGTGAAGAAGATGCAACTCTCATACACTGCTGGTAGAGATGTAAAATGATCAAACCAGTATGGAAAACAGGTATTTTTTAAAAAATAAAACATACACTTACCAATGATCCAGCCATTCTACTTGCAGGTATTTACCAAAGAGAAATGGAAGTATACATCCATACAAAGACTTGTACACAAATATTCATAGCAATATTATCTGTAATAGACAAAGATTAAAACAACTCAAATGTCCATCAATGGTGAATAGATAAATTGGGCTACATCCATATAATGGAATACTATTCAGCAATAAACAGAAATGAATTACTGATAATATACAACAATATGGATGAAGATTAAAATAATCATGCTGAGTTAGAAGCCAGTTAGAAAAAAGTATACACTGTATGATTCTATTTACATAAAATTCTAGAAAATGCAAACAGCAAGCTGATCAATGGTTGCATGGCGATTGGGAAGGGCAAGGAAGGATAGGAAGGAAGAATTATAAAGAGACATTAAGAAACTTTCTGAGGTGATGGACATTTTGATTTTGGTGATGTGTTCATGGTGTGTATGTATGTGTGTGTGTGAAGACAGATTACTCTATGTCAATTATACCTCAAAAAGCTGTTTAAAGAAATGGTATTATATGAGAGAGACAATTGGGGAAATTTGAATAGCAAGTCTTTATAAGGTAATATTATTGTGTAGGAATTTAATTTCTTCAATACTGTGTGTTAACAGTATTGTAGTTACATAGGGAAATAATTTTTAATATCCAGAGAGGAGGGCATCTACCTGACAAGAGAGGGATCACAATTGTGGCAGATGCCATGGGAGGCTGAGGAAGATGAGGCTAGAGCAGTGACCAATGTGTGATAGCGTGGTGAAGACACTCATTTGTCAGCTGACCTAAGATGGTTGGAATAGAGTGCTAAATTCAGGACCCTTTCTACATACTAATCTCACGCAATCCCCTCAAGTAGCCTTGGCATAACAGAAAGTTTCTATTAGCTTGCCATATTGGAGGGGTGATGGCACAATTTAAGGTGCAGTAAGTTGTGTAATAAGCTGTCGCAATAGGGTCCTACAGAAATAGTTTTTTAAACTGCAAAAAAATGAAACTTGACCCTTCCCTCAAAGCATATATGAAAATTAACTCAAAATGAATCATAGAACTAAATGGAACTATACAACTTCTGGAAGAAAACATAGGAGAAAATCGTTGTGATTTTGGGTTAGACAATGGGGTCTCAGACAAAGATTTCTTAGATAAGACACAAAAAAACAAAGATTTCTTAGATAAGACACAAAAAAGCACAAACCATCTAAGAAAAATTTCTAAGGGACTTCCCTGGTGGTTAAGACTCCGAGTTCCCGGGCTTCCCTGGTGGCGCAGCGGTTGAGAGTCTGCCTGCCAATGCAGGGGACACGGATTCGTGCCCCGGTCCGAGAAGATCCCACATGCCGCGGAGCGGCTGGGCCCGTGAGCCATGGCTGCTGAGCCTGCGCGTCCGGAGCCTGTGCTCCGCAACGGGAGAGGCCACAACAGTGAGAGGCCCGCGAACCACAAAAAAAAAAAAAAAAAAAAAAATACTCCGAGTTCCCAATGCAGGGACCCGGGTTCGATCCCTGATCAGGGAACTAGATCCCACATGCATGCTTCAACTAAGAGTTCAAATGCCACAACTAAGAAGCCCATGAGCCGCAACTAAGGAGTCCAGCTGCTGCAACTAAGACAGCACAAGCAAAGAAATAAGTTAAATAAATATGAAAAAAAAGAAAAATTGCTAAATTAGAGTTCATCAAAAATTTCAAACTTCTAGTCTTCAGAGACATTTTAATACAATGAAGATAAGTCACAATCTGGGAGAAGATATTTACTAAACAAATATCAGAGAGAAAGGACTTTTTCCATTGCTTTTTATATAAAGCACTCTTAAAACGCAATATAAAATCCAATTAAAAAATGGATTTGAACAGACACTTCATTTAAAAAGATGTCTGCACATGAATAGACACTCAACATCATCAGCTATTACAGAAATGCAAAATGTGGCAAAAAAACGCGAGATGCAACTACACACATACTAGAAAGGCTAATTTTCTTTTTCAAAAACATATATAAGGGTCAGGTGACGATGTGGAGAAACTGCAACTCTCATAGACTGCTAGTGGGAAATAAAAATGGCACAGGCACTTTAGAAAACAGTTTAGCAGTTTCTTAAAAAGTTAAATATGCACTTAGCATATGATGAAGCAATCCCACCGTTAGGTATTTTACCCCAAAGAAATGAAAACATATGATCGCACAGAACATATGTTCACACACACATGTGAGTGTTTTCAGAGGCTTTGTTCATAATAGCCAAAAAACTAGAAAAAACTCAAGTGTTCATCAAACGATGAATGTGTAAACAAACTGTGTATCCACACAACTAGAATACTATCAGCAATAAACAGGAATGAACTACTGACAGGTGCAGCAAAACAGATGAGTCTCCAAAGAGACTGGTAAGTGAAAGAAGCCAAAAACAAAAGGCTATATAACAGATGCTTTCAGTTCTAAGATAGTCTGGAAAACACAACATTATACGGACAAAAACCAGATTGGTGGTTGCCAGGGGCTGGTAGTGAGAGGAGGATGGATTGACTACAAAGGGACATGAGGGGTCTTTTGGGAGTACAGAAATTTTCTTTACCTATAATGTGGTGGTGGCTACACAACTGTACGTTTGTCAAAACACATCACACTGTATATTTAGAAACAGTGAATTTTGTGAAATGAAAATTATACATAAATAAACCTGACTTAAGAAAATAATAAAACAAACCTAAAAAAACAATTGAGTGAAAATAAATGTCAGAAAAATCAACTTACAGTTTTTCCAATTCAAGGGTCATCATGAGGATGCCTTCAATTGTAAGTGACAATTGTGCTGTTCCCCTGTCTCTGAAGGAGAAGCCCAAACATGCAAGATATAAAACCCAAAGACAAAAATTCTAAACTTAAAAAGATACTTAACATGGGATTACTTCAATTCTGGCTTCTGACTTGCCATAGATGATAATTCTAAAGAACTCTTACTGAAGAAATTTAAATTTGCATCATCAAATTAATGACCTGGGTGCTGAACAGCAAAATCATTTTTTATTATCCGAACTTCTCATTTTCAATTGCATCTACCTCTTTGGTCACTCATTTAAAAAAAATAATGTACCCCTTATTCCTTTTTGCTTTCTGGGTTAAATAATATTCCTACATGCATCTACATCTTCCATAACTATATGTGTTCTTCAACACAGTTCTCATTCTCTACTGGCTGTCTTACCCATATGTATTCTTTCTTAATCCTTTTGTTTGCCAATAACTCTTATTTTCAATAACCCAGTTAAACTCAAAATTATGACTTTTTAGCCAAAATACTCAATCTCTGACGAAAGTAAAAAAGAGCAGAAATTATATCTTGAGCCAAGAAACTGTTGCAATACTTACAAATATTTTAATGCTGGAAATTAATCTTCAACTGTTGTCAAAGGATTACGATTGAGAATTCTGAAAAATGGAATGGAATTAAAATTATCTGCATTTTCAATTACTTCCATGAAAGCTTATATTCATTTTTTTTGGTATGGAATTTGAAGGTTAAAAAAAATCATTTTCTGTCTTTACCTATAAATCACCCATAGAATCTGTAGAACACTCTTTCATTGGGAACCACCCAGGTTTCTAGATGATAAAGTGGAGAAGAGAAACAAACAAACAAAGAAAAAAATAGAAAAAAAGTGGCTAGCAAAGAAAAAATATGCCAAAGAAGTTTTCAGGTTCAAAACCCTCAAAGTGACTATGCTAGTAGGAAGCCCTTGCTCTGTAAAAAAGTACTATTTCTAGTGTCCTCCATAATTCAAGGTGTTTTTCTTTCATCTCTACAATTTTTAAAAAATTTAATGATTTAAACTACCCAGTTAAAGACAAGAGTAGGCCTAATTCCTTGGTTCTGGAGCCAAAGAAGAAGAGATAAATCCAAGAGGGACTGGTGAAACCATACTGCCATCACATACTCCCATATGTATACTTGTATCACAGCCTTTGTTACTGTGTATGTAATCACCTGTTTACTTGTCAGTCTCTTAGATCATCAGCAACATGAGAGCAGGGATCACACTTTATTGTCATTATTATTCCTCTGCCTGACACAGTGCCTAATATTTACTAAATGTTTCCCGAATAAATAACACCTTCTTTATATATCAATAAAATAAACAAATTAATTTTGGGGAGCAAAATTTTATTCCAAAATGCTGGGATGGATTTTCTTCTTAGTACTTTCTATCTTTCTTTTGTTTTTCTTAATTCTTTAAAAGAAATAAGGGGAAAAAAAACCCCAAAAGAAACAGGAAGAAAGAAAAGAATATCTGACTTTAGGTTAACTCTACTCAAGAATTAGTGGCGTATTTTTGCAGAGTATTAGAAAGATAGCTATCAAAACTAATATCTTCTGGGTTGTCAGGCATCTGTGATCAGCATTTAACAGTTAATCCTCACAGTAACCTTATGTGATAGATATATTACCCCATTGTACAAATGAGGAAACTGCGGCACAGAGAATTTTCATAACTTGTCCTAAGTCATCAAGCTAGTAAGAAGCAGAGATGAAATTTGAATTCAGTTCTGACTCTAAAGTCTGTGTTTAACCTGAATGAAAAAAAAAGTGGGCATGTTTTAAACATCTGTTACTTGAACCTTAATTTTGAGAGCACTAAATATAGTCATACCTTTTCAAACTTCATCTACCCATCTGGGAAAGCCTCTATGGAAATTATATTTTCTCTTTTTATTTTTTATTTATTTCTCTTTATATTTATTTTTTCCTTAGTCATCTCCCATGACAAATATTTAATTAGCCTATGGTCATTGAGACTTCACAGATTTTAAAAAACATTGCAGGAAAATCAGTAAAAGTGATGGAGAAAGGACATCTAAAAATTCACCCCTCCATAGAAGTAACAATACCAATAACAACAACAAAACTGGCAAAAATGGTCAGAATCAACTTCTTCTGAACTCTGGAAATTTAACCAACAGGTTGCTGCACATTGGGGAGCAATTTATTCAAGGAAAAAATATTAATTTCTGTAAGAACAATGAGATCTGTGCTGCTTGAACTTGTCCTTGACCTTTGCTCTCCATGCCAGTGGTAGCCTTGAAAAACAGCCCACATCCCTGGTACTAGAAGGAGTAGCATGGACTGGGAGGGCCTTCAAAGCCACATTCCCAAAGAACTATCATTGTTTTACATGTCTGGTGGTCCCTGGAAGACCTCACTTGAAAGGCTTGCCTGTGACCTGGCTGAGAGCTGTCTAGTGAGAAAAGCCGCTTCTCAGGTGGCATTACTGGAAAACATTTTCAAGCAAATATTTTAACATGGCGGTTGCATGAGGCAATGGATAAGAGTTTGGGGCAGAAAACAGCCCAATGAAAAAGCTTAAAAAGAAAAGCTGAGGAATGAGATGTCCACAGAGACTTTTAAATGTTCCAATGTATTCCTGGGAAACTGGAAGACCACAAGATATATTCCTGGGAATGTAGGAAAATAACTGTTAGCATTAATAAATGAATTCAGGAAGGTTGTAGGATATCAGATCAATATTATTTCTACACACCAGCAATGAGTAATCCAAAAAGGAAATTAAGAAAAGAATTCCATGTGTAACAGCATCAAAAGACATAAAATACTTAGGGAAAAATTTAACCAAGTAAGTGCAAGATTCACACTGAAAAGTACAAAACTGTTAAAAGAAATTGAAAAGGATCTAAATAAATATAAAGACATGCTGGATTCATGGACTGGAAGATAATCTTATTAAAATGTCACTACTTCCCAAATCGACCTATGGTTCCATTGCAATTCCTATCAAAATCCCAGCTGATTTCTTTCCAGAAATTGCCAAGCTAATTCTAAAATTCATATGGCAATTCAAGGAAACAGAATAACCAAAACAATGTTGGTAAAGAACAAAGTGGGAGGACTCACACATCCTGGTTTCAAAACTCCGTTCAAAGCTACTGCAATCACAGTGTGGTGCTGGAATAAGAACAGACATGTAAATCAATGGAACAGAACAGACATTATAGAAATAAATCCTCATATATATGGTCTATTGATTTTCAACAAACATGCCAAAACAATTCCATGTGGAAAGAACAATCTTTTCAAATGATCCTGGGACAACTGGGACATCCACACACAAAATAATGAAGCTGGTCTCCTACACTTCACAGCATATATAAAAATTAACTCCAAATGGATCAAATATCCAAAGGTAAGAACTAAAGCTATAAAACTCTTAGAAGAAAACACAAGAGTAAATCTTTATGACCTTGCTTTAGACAACAGTTTCTTAGATATTATACCAGAAGCACAAAGAACCAAAGGAAAAATACATGAATGTGATTTTATAAAATTTAAAAAGTTTGTACTTCAAAGGACACTATCAAGAAAGTGAAAAAACATATAGAATGGGAGAAAACACTACAGGTGGGAAGAATAAGATGCAGTTGGGAGAAGAAAAGTATAGTAGTTGCTAGGTGTGACAATCTCAACATTTTGAACTATTACAAATAAAACAGCCACCTGAATCACGGCAAAGGGCAGACCCAAGGTTTTTTTTTGTTTTTAGCATTTATGCCTTTCTAAATCTGAGAAGCTGCCAGGATTCTGGTACATAGCAAAAAGTGATGACAGCACCCTGAAGTGTGTCAGCTTTTGTGTGTACATAGCTATCTAAAGGAAACCAATGATAGTTGACTGGGGGAGCATTAGGGTTGCTCTGTGATGAGAGCTCAATTTGCCTTCATAGTGTGGCCACACCCCCCTCATTGATATTCTCAACAATGGGGTAAATAATTCAATATGGATAAGGCTTTGATTTTCCTCTTATTCGCTCTTAGTCCTTATGTTCTTGTTACAATATTGATGTACCACAAACAAGGCAACATGTGATTGTTCTCTGACTCGTTAAGTTATATAGCCTTTGTACATTGTAGAGTCCTTCAGTTTCAGAAATCTAGGAGCTTGTATTGTTAGAACCAAAGAAGTGACTAAAAGAATTTTAAAAATAAGCCATCAGTCTGGACCTGCATAGATGAATGAAGGAGAAACACTTTAAAGTCAGAAAAAAAGTATACTTAACATTTAGGATTATCAACCACTGCTGGTTTTCCATAATGTATTTCACTCCTGATTTTATCTGAAAGAGATATGATTACTACCAACATTCAAAGAGTGGTACTTTATTAATTAATAAGCTCTTGGCTCATTTTTAAAGCAGATTTTGGATTTAAAATAGACTACCACACTGCTAACTACTTCATCTGATATTTGTCAATAACATAGAGGCTTCATTCAGGAAACCTGCTGACTTATAATTACCTGAAACCCGGTGATGACTCAAGCTTTTGTGGGGCCTGAAGCTCATCTACTTTGGGAAATTCCATCTAATAAAAACATGCAAAATTATGAATACAAAAATCGCTAGGACCCTTCTCAAGACCTTGGAAGGGACTTATGCAAGTGAGGAGCCCTGAACCCTAAGCTTCATTGAATTCATGATAAATCCACCTAAGCTGGGGCCCTTTTCCAAACTTATTTAATGCAGGCAAATTATAAACTCCCCAGTAATATGTCATTATAGGTAGTAAAATGACTTAACTCAAGGGTGGTGTCTTCCCTTTGTGGCTTGCCTTTGGAAAGAGATGCAATAAAGCTTATGTCTCACCATGGCAAATGTTTCCTGAAGCAAATTAGTTTGTCTATCAGAAAGACTTAGCCCAAAACAAAGACTTACTATACTGTGACAATCTTTTGAAAGTAACTGTGAACGAGTTTTAGGAGTACAGTACTAATTTATTTCCAACACCAGATAGTTCTGATTCTTTCACTAACTTTTTCTGTCATTTAAGAGGAGCACAAATTCAAAAGGAACAAGTTGGTGCCTCTTACATTACAAATCTTTTCTAAACTACCACCCATTTTCTACTTCATCACCTCCCTGCCTAACCTTGTCACCCTGCGGCATAGATGCTAGAATGGCTCTCATATGTTTTCCCATCAACATTCATCTTTCTCCTTCCAGTATGAAAGCTTCTTGGGGACAAAGTTCCTGCCCTATGCATCTTTGTATCCCCAGCACTTAATACAGTGCTGACTCACAGTGGGCATGGCACGGCACTAAGTGAATGTTTTTGAATGAATTCATTAATTTTTAAACTGTGATTTCATTATTTATTTATTTCCACAATGTATTGTCCTGTGTTGCCTATATAACTACAGTGAAACTCTGATTCTCATAAGGAACTCTTGCTGTTACAGGATGTTTAGGAAAGGTGGTGAGTTTAAGACGTTATATTGATCCTACTAAAACCTCCTGGTGAAGGGACCTCATCAACCCGCTCTCCTGTGTGCTGGCAAAAGAACAACTGACCCTTGGTGCTCTCTCCCCAAGGTAGGCATCAGCAAACTAACAAGGGAAAGGAAGGAGGGCGCTAAAAATAGGCATCTGCAGGAATTGCTAATCCAGTTCCAGACACAGCCTCAACACCTTCATTAACCCAAAATGTGTGAACTGTGTGAAACTGGTTTTCTGACCCACAAGACAGGTAAGAGAGTCTTTTCCAAAGCCAGGTGTAGAAGAGCTCTTTTTACCTTGAGTCTGAAATCACCTTCGGGCCATTGAACATACCCACTATCATTTCCTTGGGTCAAGAGAAATCACAGAATTTTTGACCTGAAGGGGTGTAAAACTCACACTTCTTATTGAAGAGTAGTCAGCAAAGAAAGTATACTGAATTAGGCTACAGCAATGTATTTTCTATATATTTTTCACACTACAGCTGAACACAAACAACGTCTTTTTCCATACCTCACAGGTTCCTATTGACCACAGATAATTCACTTCAGAGATATATGTTTTTTGAAAAATAATGTTCTGGGTGGCTGGGGAGAGCTCTGTGGTGTGTGTTCAGGAATTCTTTCTGCTTTACCATTTAAAAGAGCTAATAATGGTTGGGGAAGCACCCACAGCTTTTGCTCCCTGAAGAATTCGGTGCTAAACTTAGTTCTTTGCAGCTCTGTGTTGCATACATTTTATGCAGTTAGGAACTTTGCACATGAGCAGGAATCCAAGTTAAATTCAAAAGTGGAACTTCATGAACCATTTGCATATTGGAGAGGCATCAGTGGGATTCCATGACAATTCTAATTTGAGTGTTTTTCCTTGATGCCTTTTATTGCCCATGCCAAAGTTCAGTACTATGGAAAGCAGTGGGTTTCATATATATCAGTTAAACAAGTCTCTTGGCCTCTTTGTACCTAAGTTTCCTCATTTGAAAAAAAATAAATAAATGGCTCTCAAGACATACCTTCCAGAATTCATACTGGGCTTACACCCAGCTAACCAATAACTGCATGATGTTTTTATACACAGTTTTCTACATGTATTCATCTTCTATTTCACTTACTATTTGTGTAAAAACTGCATTCCATGTCAGGTCTGAAATGTTCCAACGTTCAGTTCTGTGAGTAAATTGCAAGCAAGATTTCTACAAAAAAGACAAATGAAAAAGAAAAATATATATTTTTTCAGCATATTTATCCTTTGGCAATAATTCTAATTTATATATGATGAAACATAACATCACTACTCCCTCCATGCACTAAAGAAATCTCACTGTGGAAGACATTATGATTTATACTTTCATGATTATATATGTGGTGCATTAGATACAAAATAGTAAATGCTCATTAAATACTTGTGTTAAGTGATCTTTATTTCTCTAGAAAGGCAGCACTATAGACATTTTGGGCTGGATAATTCTTTGCTGTGGGAGGCTCTCCTGTACACTCCTGGATGTTTAGTATCATCTCTGGGCTCTCTCCACTAGATGCCAGTAGCATATACAGATCTGAAAAGCAAAAATGTCTCCAGATACTACCAAATGTCACCTGCGTGCAAAATCACCCTGGTTGAGAACGACTGCTCTATAATGATTCACTCTGATCTGTGTAATATTTCTCACACTAATCTTTGCTAGAGACAAAAAGGATTTGCTACAAAATTTTACTGGTAATTTTAATCATATTTCAAAATGAGTAACAAATTAATTTTATAAAAAATTAAGCGTAATAAAAATTCCAAATATAATGAAGTTATAGTTGTAACTTACATAAACTGCAAAAAAGGTAGTGTTTCAAATGTAATGCTTTCGATAGACAGTATTTTATTGAAGGAAAAATCTCTAGGAAAATTAAAAGGAATATATTGCTTCAATTTGCTATTAGATATCTAATTAGTAGGAATAACTAGTAGAGGTTAGAATGATAATAATAAATAAGAAGCTTTGGTCTAAACTCCAAACCTTAGGAATTATTATTTGAAACTTTCAGAGTCCCTAACCCTGCCTTCACCTCTCTTAAGAGTCTCATATTCAGGATCTTCATAAATTAAATATACAACTACAGATCTTGATAGATTTTGGAGGTAATCTTTTGTGAGAGAAGAAGCATTGATTAGATTCCACCTTTTGTGGTCTAATCAAATTCTAGATTATGAGCCCAAAGTTTTTTATCTCTAGATATCATTATAATTTCTTCTATTAAAAGGAATATTCTTATATTTACACACTTCCCAGTATAGTTCTGTTTTTCTAGGCCAATTCATTACCAGAAGAAATAAAAGATAACCTTTCACACAACTTGAAAGGAAGTTACTCCTATCATTAATATGTAACGTTAATTCAGAATTACACTTTCTATCATTTTGACTTTTATTCGAAAATACCTACTCTTGACGATAGCTGACTATCTTATTTCCATTGATTCCAGCTTAGTCTCTCATTTCACCTGGATAGGTATAACTGTCTTCTGACTGGTGTTTCCATCTCTACCCTCTCCCTTTCTAAGCCATCCTCCACGCGATCCCCAGATTAACTCTCCGGAAGTGGTTCTCAAATACCAAGCATCACTTGGGAATTAATGAAGATACAAATACTCAGCCCTCTTCTGGACCTCTTGAATCAGTAAATATGCGGGTGGAGCTTGTGTTTTCACAAGCCCTCCAAGTGGTTGGTTCTGTTGCAGGCTAATGCTTGTCCTAAAGCACTGCTGTGGTAACATGCTAGCTTGGCATGTTATCCTTGGCTTGGCCTCCAAATCCCTAGATGATCTGGCTCTAATCTCCTACTCTTCCCACTTGTACTCTACAGGTACTCAGAGTATTTTTCCTGTGTTTTGCCTTTCTCCCATTTTCCTTTTGCAAACTTATTCTTCCCAAGATGTCTGTCATTGATACCCAATGGCTCTTCGAGGTCCCGTTTAAACAGCATTGCTCTAGTAACATCTTCCCTGATCCAATTTGAAGTCTTTTTTCCTTCTTTTGTGCTCCAGTACCAAATTGTAGCTCTCATTGCCCATATTCATTTCTTTCTTTAAATATAGCTCTTTTTGCAACCCATTTCCTCTGAGCATAAACTGCTTTAAAGTATGGACTAGATCCTGCTTATGTGCATCGTCTATCATATTTAAAGCCAACGCGTGGACATAAAGCAAACTCAAATATTTATAAAATCAACAAATAGCTGGGGAATGGATAGAGGGAGGAAATGACTGTTTTAAAAGAAATGTAGTTTTATTACTTCATGGTGCCTCCACAGCACTTTGTCATTATGGTTTGAGCTTATATGTTTATTTTACCTATGAGATCCTGAGTTGCTAAAAGGAATCCTGTCTTACACATTTTTGTGTTTAAAATAAGCCTCTTGTTTTCATCATTTGTCTCTCTTGCTTGAAAACTTGCAGTGGCTCCCCATATCTTACAGCAGAACTTTCAAACCTGCATTTCCAATAGCCCAGGTTTTTCATAATCCTATCTTTCATTGTTACCTAACCCAATTATTTACAGCCAGACTAATCTATTAAATTCTGATCATCACTGCAGTCACTCTTTTGCCTAGACTGTACTGCCTCTTATTTTTCTGACAAATCACAGCCAATCTTTAAGTCCCAGCTAAAGATTTAGGTTATCCATGCAGCTTTCTGTGACCTCCACACCCCTGTGATTAAAGGTTCTGGTGAATTACACCACCTATCTGTATTTCTCTTAATACTTAATTATATACTACCTCCCTTTTAAGGCATATCCCCTTTCTTCCCACTTATCATTGTCATTTTCTGGAGACAATGCCATATACTTCTGTGGCTCCCAGAGTACTTAGCCCTGGGTTGGGCACAAAATGGGTGCTACATATAGAAAGCCAGGGGACAAAGATGAGTTCTAGATATAACAGAGGGATTGAATAATAATAATAGCTAACGCTAAAATATATGCTATGCACTGATAGAAGAGCTTTACCTATATTAACTAATCTAAATCTCCCAATGAGATTGGAGTCATTGGGAGATTGAGGAGTCATAGGAGTCATCCTATGAGATGATGACTACCATAATCCCCGTTTTACAGATGAGGAAATTGAGTCATAAAGATAATAAATGACAGACCTGGGTTCAAACCCAGTTAGTATGGCTCCGGAATCTCTACTCTTAACCACTTTGTTGTATTACCACCAATGAGATCGGGAGAGGGACATGTTGCTGTAAAGAGGATGTAATAAAGATGGGAGAAGAGTAGATGTTAAGGAATTAAATAATGGGGTAAAAAATGGAGAAGGAAAAAATAAGGGCAATTAAAAGTAAAAGACTGGAGGAGTGGGAAAAATGGTAAGAAGGAGAAGGAAGATAAGGAATCATTGACAAACAAAAGGTGGAAACAGAAAGTCAGTCAATGTGGATTGGGGAGAAAAGGAGGACCCAGGAAGACCTGCAGAAAGGCTGCCATGTCAGGCAGGATGCAGAGAACAAATGAGGAGAGGCGATTCTTACATGATGGTGAAGGTGCCGTTGTAGGCGTTAGGCTCTGGCTCAGGCACTCTGTGGAGCTTCTACTTTGGGCTGAGACCATTACATGACAGCGTCTCATTTGTGCAGGTACAGAGCTCACATATGCTGAAGTTTGTGGTGGCATTCTGTTCCGGCTGCTTCTTTTCTGGGGTATATTTTACACCAGGAAGACCTGTGGATACTGAATACTGAGTCGAAGGAAAAAGAACTGTCTCAGATGGCATTGGTTGCTGAGATACGTTAACTCACAGGTCCACAGGTGGAACTGTGACTTGAGTCAGGTTTGGCTGTGCAAGTGTCACCTCAGGGTGTTTTGGAGGGGGAGCTATAGTCTGCTGTAGGGATGTAGAATGTCCAGCCTCCATAGTGGATTCTGGAGTGGTGGTTTGCTCTAGGTCCACATAATGAATTCTGACGCTAGATGATGTTGAATGCTGACCTTGATCCTTACTTGGATTTGGAACTGTCACCTCCTGCTGGAATGGAGATTGAACTACAACGTCCTGAGGTGCCTCTGGAGGCTGTGTTGGGGTGTCCTGCATGATTGGAGAAGGTACAGTCTCCATATTGGATCTTGCAGTAATGGTAATTTCCCCATCCATAGGTTGACTTGTGAGTTGAGTGTGGTTTGGCTGCAAGTGTCATGTCAGGGTGTTTTGGAGGGGGAGCTGTAGTCTGCTGCCAGGCTGTAGAATGTTCTGTAGACTCTGTAGTAGGTTGTGGAGTTGTGCTAAGCTCCAGATCCAAAGGTTTAACTGTGATACTGGGTGATATTGGATGCTCAGCATGATCCTGATCTGGTGCTGGAACTGTCACTTCGGAGTACAATGGAGACTGAGCTACAACTTTCTTAATGATTTCTGGAGGCTGAGCTTGGGTCTGCTGCATGGTTGGAGAAGGTTCAACCTCCAAACTGGATTCCAGAATTAACGTAAGTTCCAGGTCCAAAGGTTGAACTGTGACCTTAGTCAAGGTTGGATGCTGAGCCTGAACTTGCTCTGGATTTGGAAGTGTCACCTCGTGGTATGGTGGAGGAACTATAGTCTCCTACAGGGGTGTGGAATGTTCACCTCCGTAATAGGTTCTGGAGTTGTGGTAAGCCTCTGGTCTATAGGTTGAACTGTGACACTGGGTGATGCTGGACTCTCAGTGTGATCCTGATCTGGTGTTGGGACGATTGGATTCTGATATACTGGAAGCTGAGCTACAAAAACCTCCTTAGGTGGTTCAGGAGGCTGTGTTAAGTTATCCTGCAGGGCTGGAGAAGGTTCATCCTCCTTAGTGGGTTGTGGTCTTATGGTCAGTTCAAGGTCCAAAGGTTGAATTGTGACCTCAGTCAAGGTTGGATGATGAGCCTGAACTTGCTCTGCATTTGGAAATGTCACCTCGGGCTATGTTGGAGGAACTGCAGTGTGCTGCAGGGCTGCAGAATATTCAGCCTCCGTTGTAGGTTCTGGAGCTGTGGGAAGCCCCTGGTCCAAAGGTTTAACTGTGACTCTGGGCAAGTTTGAATGCTGCGCTTGATTCTGTCCTAGTGTTGGAATTGTCATCTCATAATGCACTGGAGTTTGTGCTACAACCTCCTTAGGTGGCGCTGGAGTCTGAGATGGGGCATCCTGCTCAGCTGGATAAGGTTCTGTCTCTTTAAGGGGTTCCAGAAGTAGGCCTGGGAACTCCTGTTGGACTGGAGAAGATCCCATGTTCTCAGGGGGCTGTAGAAGGTGAGGAAGGGTCCCTTGAGGGACTGGAAATGGTTCCACCTTTTCAGGGAGTTCTGGTGACTGAGCCTGAAGCTCCTGCTGTGTGGGAGAAAGTCTCACCTCCTTAGGGGGCTATGGACATATAGCTGAGCACCCCTGGGGAACCGGAGACTGAGCTGGGGCCTCGTCCTGGATTAAAGAAAGCTCTATCCCTCCAGGGGGATCTGGAGTCTGAGTAGGGTCCTCCTGCTGCACTGTAGGATGTTCAACCTCTTACTGGGCTCTAGAGTTAAGACAACCACAGGATCCACGGGTTTAACTGTGATATTAGGCAACACTGGATGTTCAACTTCATCTGGACCTAGAGGTGAGAATGTCACTTCATTATGTACTGAAGGTTGAGTCGCACCATCTGTAGAGGCCCCTGGAGGGTGAATTGGGTGCTGATGCTGGACTGGAGAAGGTCCAACCCACTCAGTGGGCTTTGGATGCTGAGCTGAGCTCTCCTGCTGGATTGGAGAAGGTTCAACATTCTCAGACGGGGTCGGATGCTAATCTGAAATCTCTTGCTGGACTGACAAAGGGGAGACTGTAGACTGAGCCAAGGTTTCTTGTTGGGGTGGAGAAGTTTCAACCTCATTAGTGAACGCTGGAGTTACGATAAGTGCAAGATCCACAGGTTTAACAGTGACATCGGGCCGCTGCAGAAGCTGAGCTTGATCCTGACCTAGAGGAGAAACTGTTGTCACAGGATGCTCTGGAGAGAAAACTACAGTCACATTAGAGAGCTCTGGAGACTGAGTTGGAGAGGATTCCACCTCACCATGAGACTCTGGATGCTGAGCTGTGGCTTCCTGCTGAGGTGGGGAAGGTACAAACTCAGGAGCCTGTGGATGCTGATCTGGAGTCTCCTGCTGGCTTGTGGCAGGTATAACTTCTTCTCCACGATGCTCTGGATACTGAGCTGGGGTCTCCTCTTGTACTGAAGGTTTATTATGTGTACTGTCTTCTAGAGTTCGGCTGGAGCCTCTTGTTGAACTGGCAAAAGTTCAACCTCCTCAGGTGGCTGTGAAGGCAGTGTGGGGGCCTCATGTTGCATTGTAGAAAATTCTGCATTAGTAAGGGGCACTGAGGGCTGAGCTGAAGGCTTGCGCTGATTTGGAGAAGGTCCACCTCTGGAGTGGGTTCTTTTGTTATGGTAAGCTCCACATCTGCATGTTTGACAATGACACTGGATAAGTCTGAATGTTGAGCATGAGGGTGACTTGGAGGTGAACCTGTCATTTCATGATGCTCTGGAGGTTGAGCTGGCTGTTCCTGTTGAGTCGGAGAAGGTTCCACCTCCCCTGAAGAAGGCTCTGGAGGCTGAGCTAGTTGCTCCTGCAGGGTTGCAGAAGTTTCTATCTCCGCTGGAGACAGAGCTGGGATCTCCTGCTGGGTTGCGAAAGATTCTGCCTCATTAGGGTTCTCTGGATACTGAGCTGAGGCTTCCTCCTTGGTAGCAGGGGTTTCAGGTTCTCCAAAAGACTCTGAAAGCTGAGCTGGAATGTCCTGCTGGGTTGCTGTTTTCACCTCAGGAGGCTCTGTAGGCTCAGAAGGCTGAGTTGGTTGTTCCTGTGCACTAGGAGAAGGCTCAGGTTCCACAAGAGGCCCTGGGGGCTGACCTGTGGGCTCCTGCTGGGTTGGAGAAGGTTCAACTTCTCCAGGAGGCTCAGAAGGCTGAGCTGGTTGCTCCTGCTCCCTTGAAGGCTCAACCTCTCCAGGAGGCTCTGGAGGCTTAGCTGAGGTCTCTTGTTGGTTTGGAGAAGATTCTGTCCCCTCAGGATGCTCAAGAGGTGGAGTCAGGGCCTCCTGCTGAGCTGTAGGAAATT
This sequence comes from Delphinapterus leucas, assembly GCF_059928025.1. NCBI lineage: Eukaryota > Metazoa > Chordata > Mammalia > Artiodactyla > Monodontidae > Delphinapterus > Delphinapterus leucas. Next base: position 109,194,067 of record NC_143132.1, read on the forward strand.
CAGCTTCCGTAGTGGGCTCCGGAGTGATGGTAAGTTCCAAATTCAGAGGTTGAAGTGTAACACTGGGCAAGTTGGAATGAGCGTGACGCTGAACGCAGGTAGAGATGCTACCTCTCTACTCACTGCAATTTCATGTACATACTCAGTAGGGAGACCTGGAGCCTGAGTTGTGGCGTCTTGATGGAGTAGAGAAGGTTCACCTCCTCAGGGCTCTCTGGAGGCTGAGATGGTGCCTCCCGCTGGACTGGTGGAGGTTCAACCTCCTCATGGCTCTCTGGAGGCTGAGATGGGGTCTCTTGCTGGACTGGGAGGGTTCAACCTCTTTAATGACCTGTGGAGTTATTGTAAGTGCCAGATCCATAGGTTTAATAGTGAAATTGTACAAGTTTGCTGAGCTTCATTTACCCCATGATGTGCTACTGGTCGAACTACAAGCTCCTTAAGTGTCTCCAAAGGCTAGGTGAGGGCCTCTTGAGGACTTGGAGTTTCTAGTTCCTCAGGGGCCTCTGAAGGCTGAGATGGAGCCTCCTGCTGAAGTCGAGGTGCTTCTACCTCTTCAGCGGGCTCTGGATGCTGAGTCTGGGCCTCTGCTGGGGTGAAAAAGATTCAACCTCCTCAGGGGCCTGTGGATGCTGAGCACGGGCCTCCTGGGGTAAAGATTCAGCCTCCTCAGTGAGCTCTGGATGACGAGTTTGGGCCTTCTGCTGGGATGGAGAAATATCTCTTCCTCATCAGAAGACTCCATGTCATGTAGCTTTTGTGCCATATATTCCTTGCGTTGTGGCGTTGAGAGGTCTGTACGTATCCCTATGTCAAAGTGGCCACCTTCTCCCGAAAGAGGCCTCCTAGAAACAGAAAGGGAAATATTAATTCTGCATCTCCCCTGCTTTCTCTGGCCACAGTACTTTCTCCTCCTCAAATTTACCTAACTCTCACGTTCCCCTGAGCTTCTCTTATGCAGCAGAAATCGAAAAAAGCCCCTTGGAGGAAAACACACACAGTTAGTGTTACATGTCATTTTTCATCTCTCTCACAATGCATTATCTCTGGTCTTATTAGGACTAAATGGGTACCTCAGTCCATAATCACAATGAGCAAAATCACCACAGATAGGGGATCTTGAAAATCGTTGCATGCATGCTGTCCTTCCAGAAGTTCTCTGTGTCTGTCCAAAATGGCCCCCTAGTGTCTCTGGGGAGACCTTTACATGTAGCTTAGCATGGAGTATAGGCAGGATTTTCAGCCCCACTCACCTTTCTTGGTCCTTGGCCAAGTGCCATCGTGCAGAGAAAACACTGCACAACGGCACTGGGCAGAAACACGTTACTCTCTAGATGCACTTCACACCAGTCCGTTTCGGACTTAGTCGCACATGCAGCATTTGCTGGGGGTGTGGGTGTGGAGAGAAGGTGCTTTTATTTTCCTGGCTGCTCTATCTTATAAGTTGAATCACACCAAGTAAACACCTGAAACCAACGAGCAAAGTTATCTATACCTCTCTGACTTTCATACTGCAGGCTGTCACTGTGGTGTCAGTGAGTTGTGGAATCAGTTCAAAGGCCATGACCAGCAGGGAAACACAAAATACTCTTTTTGAATACAAATAGAAGAGAAAAAAAATCAGAGTGCAAAATAAGATTGTTTCAGAAACTACTTATGTCCATATAGTATGTGTATACTGAATTCTTTTTTATTTTATTTTATTTTATTTTATTTATTTATTTATTTATTTTTTAAACATCTTTATTGGGGTATAATTGTGTATACTGAATTCTGACATAAAACGCAGCTCACAGCCCAAACACAGTGCGATCAGTAAAGAAGTCCTCAGTGGAAAGGGACGCTCTTCTTTTTGATAATCACTAGCAGTATGAACATGGGGCAAGATATTTTCTCTTTCTCCTTCTCCATTTCCTTATTATAAAAGGAAGAGGGAAACTACTGTCTAAAGTTTCTCCCAGTTAAAATTCTATGAGGTTTGGATAAAGGGAATAGAGAGTAGTGGCATAAAAAACAGAAGGATGAGAAGCGAAGTTTCCTTGCCAAATTACAAAAGGGACTCATATGTTCTACCTTTTGTCAGCTTTGAGTTAGGCCAGCCCTTACATCCCCAACCATGTGGCCTTCCCTACTCCGGAGCCTCCTAGAAGGCCTCTGGCCTGGCCTGATGCCTAGGAACCAGGCATCAGGCCAGCAGGAACAGGTACAACCAAAACCTCTCCCCGTCCACCCTGTTTCCTTAAAGGACTAGAGAAAGCAGATGAATCGGCGCCAGTTCTGTTCTAAGTCAGCTTTGGCTGGGGAGCTAATTCTGCTAATAAATAAATTTGGATAAACCATTAGGGTAATTAAACATTCTTCCTGCCTTAGGTCAGGAAATTGAAATAGATGAGTTCTAAGTTCTCCTCTAGTTGTAAAATTCTGCTTTAAAAACCAATATTTACCTTCTGCTTCTTTTTTATCCTCCTCTTTTGCAATTCTATGAGAATAAATCTGTTTTGAAAGAAAACGTGATCATGATTAGCCATTACACGTATTTCCAAATACTTGTTCATTCCTTTTTACTTTAAATCTTATCTACCCAGTGAGATGATAACTTTTTCAAGGAAAGGAAATGTACCCTGTTTAATAATCCTTTGACTCTTCCACAGTACCTAACATAGGGACTTGCATACAGCAAGCGATATATTTTATTGACTGTTTTAGATAACGTTCAACAGGTAATTCCTAATAAATCTCTTAGAAGTAGGAAAAGAAAATAAAGGTATCTAGCAGAAACCTAAGCATTGTTTTAAAGTCAAGACCAAGAGTAGGATGCCCATGATTACTGTTACTATTGATCGATGGGGAGGAGGTCTTAATCAGTACAATAAGAAAAATGAAGTATTGGAAGGGAAGAGACAAAAATATTTGCACATGAAATGAGGGACCTAAGAAGACCAAAAGAATCAACCGAAATTTTATTGGAAGCAACATGAGTAAGATGGCTCCATACAAAATCAAGAGATCCACATATAAGCCTCAATAGCTTTCCCATATAACACAAATAACTAACTAAGAAACAGAAGAAACATCCCATTTACTATATCAATAGAAATGCATAAAGTACCTAGGAATAAACTTAACCAAAAATTTGTAAGACCTATGTGATGAAAATATTAAAACTTTTCTGAAGGACATTAAGAAGATGTACTTACATGGCATGAGATACCATCCTCCTAGAAGTTTGTGAAGAGGTCAGTTCTCCTCACATTAACCTCCAAATTCAATGCAATCCATTTATAGCCAAAATAATTTTTAAATAAAACCTGGCCAGCAGACATTTGGTAGAAAATATATGTAAGAATAGTTATGAAATGTATGAAAAAGAAGGTCAAAGAGTAGGATCTTGCCCTACCAGATATAACATATGTTATAGAGCAACTGGAATTAAGCAGTGTGATATTGGTACTGGTACAGGACAAGATAACTGCATCACAGAATAGAGTCCAGATAAAGATAGTATATTAGACCAGGGAAGAAAGACTAAACCATTCAGTGAAATGTTTGAAAATAATTAGATCTTCATATAGGGGGAAAATGTTAGATCCCCTACTTCAACCACACAAAAAAACAAATACAAAAAATTCTAGACAGATGCTTAAAGTACTTGAAGAAAATATTATGGATTATTTTTACGTCATGAGGTGACAAAGGCCTGGCTAACAAAACCCACCGCACGTGAGCCATGAGGATAGGTCGTGCAGATATGGTGGCTGACTGTCAACACACATCCTACTCTTCACAGCCCTTACCCCCTTTTTCCCTGGACTGTTTGTCTTCTTTTTGTTGACTTATGAAACTCTTGGGAGTTCCCTGGTGGTCCATTGGTTAGGCCATGGCTCTTTCACTGCTGTGGTCCGAGGTTCAATCCGTGGTCAGGGAACTAAGATCTCGCAAGGTAAACAGCATGGCCAAACCCCGCCACGCCCAAACAAACAAACAAAAAACTCCTTATAGTAAAGAAATACTGGTTTTCATTGAATTTCAGTGTTTCGAATCTTTCCAGGTTTTGTTTTTTTTGTCTCTAAGGAGACAAGAAAAAAGAGTGCAGTAGGGAGCACAAGCTTTGCAGTCGGGTGAAACTGGCTTCTGCTTTTGGCTTGGCCACTGGGGCCTTACATTGATCTACTTCATCTATGAAGGAGGGATAGTAATATCATCCTTACAGGACTGTAGGCATTAAATCAGACAATATATGGAAAACTCTTCCTCTTACGTTTGGCATGAATCAGTGCTAAGCTGGTGTCACAGACAAGATGGTGGAATATACCAAAGGCTCTGCTTGTGGCATCAGGCTCTGAAGGCTCTTTCCCACCATAAGATTATAAAAATATTGCTTTTATTTTCTTCTAATACCTTTATGTGGTCTTTCTTCACATTTATGGAAATATGTTTATTTAAGATGAAAAATGGGGAACTGCTATTATTTACCCCTCAAATTGTTAGGCAGCTATTCTATCACCATTAATTCATTTTTTCCCACTGATTCGAATATTAAAACATGACATTTCAAAAGTCTTAAGAAAACATGGGTCTATTGCTGGACTCTATGCTACTTCAAATAAATATTCGGCTGCATTATTCCTCACTGTGGAATTGACATAATGCCTCATCTCTCTTCCGTTGAACACCATTATTGTCTACAATAGGAAGAGCACTGCATGGCCCCTGTCCTCAAAAAGCTTATCATATAAGTGGGGAGAGGAAATAACGTTTAGGACTGCTTGCTTTCACTGACGAGGGTACAGGTTTAATCCTTACTTGGGGAACTAAGATCTCTCAGGCGAAAACAAAACAAATGCAAGGTTAAACTACATAGAAGTTAAAAACAATAAAAAGGGTACTTTACAGAAATTGTAAAAAAGCAAAAGGCCATATGTCAGCTGGAGATGTAGAGGGTACAGTCTGGGCAATGGCCAATGACTAGCAAGCTGACCCCATGCTAGTCCCCAGCCTCCTAGGCTCAGAAATCATACTCTTCCTCACCAAGAGAGAACTCATGTCTTCCTGTTGTGGCGGTCTCACTTTATCAATATCACAGGATTGATCAAAAATCAGAATGCCAAATTATTACTTGACAATGAGAAATACACCTGTTCTACACACAGGGCATCCGTGTCTGCACAATCAGTGAATTACCCTGTGTGGAGACAGGCCTCTGTGGCACACTAAAGCACAATCACACAATCGAAGGCTACTTGGTGAGAACAGAATTAGAAAAGGAATCAGCTGAATCGAGAATTTAATGGGAAGGCCTGAAGTAGCTTCATCCGTCCATCTCCTCAAAAGGCACAGCCTGGCTACGGGGCCTGACTCTTCAGTTATGCTGCCTAAGATGCCATCTCTACTCTCAGGCAATGCGAGGATGGGCACTGCCCATGTTGTTCTCTCCTCACCTTTTCTATGCTTTCACTACTGACCCAACCTCCTGCAGATAGACACATTTCTCTTGAGAAGTTAGTACATCATGTCAGGTTTTATTCAAGTCTGATAGGCCAGGAAGCCATTGGTCCTTACACATCTCTGCTTAGCTCCACGATGTGCTAACCTTGGTGTTTCTCTCTTGGGAGGCTGCCTTCTAAAAAACTGCTTACAACTTTTGTGAGTTCTGAGGGGAGGGGACTGCTTTGCTATGGCCCCTAAGAAATGGTGACAAACCTCACAGGACAAGGATCAGGAGGGTTGGAGTATTCAGGGAAGGCTTTATGAAGAAAGATATCTGAACTTCAGTTGGTTTTTGAGAGATTCATAGGACTTCCACAGGCAAAGCAAAATAAAGGAATTTTCAATGCGCAAAGGCACAGACAAAAGTAGGAATGGGTATGGTGTAACTAGTGTATAGTGAGGAGCTGCTTTGGCTGGAATTGGGGGCTGCCATTACAAGAGAAATGGTAAATAAAGTAGGTTGGATTGGTAGGGTAGAATCAAGATTGTCAGCTTATTAAAGTCACTCTTTTAATGTTAGTAACTGCCTGTTGGGAAAAGTAATAAACCATTATGTAACTGAACAAAAGGTAAACAGGGTAGGTCCAGGAACAGGCTACTATAAATATGACATACTTTAGGGTAGCCTGCTGCAGGATTTTACTTGCAGTGTTTTAATGGAACCTATCTACACAATTCCTAATACACCGGAGAAGAATGCTGCTAAGTAACCTAAGGAATTGATGAGATCAACACTTTTATCTTTTAGGCATGTCCTTTTAGACCTCCCAGGGTGACTGATAGCTCCATGAGTATGGAGATCCCATACGTCTCATCATTTCAGCCAACAAGGAAAGAAATCAACAGTAGAATGAGAGTGACTGGTGAGTACATGAAATCAGCATAGTTTTTTGTGTTGAAGAAATTTTACTATCATGTCAACCCTGGCCTTCTTATAAACTTAACTTGTCAAAATAGTCCAATGGCTTGTTACCATGGAACCAATTCCATAGAGATCTCCTGGGAGTGGAGTTCCTTTAAAAATCCTGTGGGGACTTCCCTGGTGGCACAGTGGTTAAGATTCCGCCTGCCAGTGAAGGCGATGCGGGTTTGATCCCTGGTCTGGTATGGTCCCACATGCTGTGTAGCAACTAAGTCCGTGTGCCACCATTCTTGAGCTCGGGCACCTAGAGCCCATACTCCAAAACAAGAGTAGCCACCACAATGAGAAGGCTGCGCACCGCAATGAAGACCCAATGCAGACAAAAAAAAACAAACAAAAAACCACAAACACAAACAAACAAACAAAATCCTGGGAATATAGTTTTTAGTAAAAGAACAAAGTGTATTCATTCCTCATGATTAAAGAGGAGAATCAAATAGTAGTAGGAGGAAAGGTGGCTTTGATTCTCAGTTTGTGGGTTCTGAATCTGAATTAATTATCGTCCTTACCTCAATGAGACAGAGAATTGTAACCAAAATCGTCACTACTACAGTTACAGATATTGCCAAGATGAGTTTGTTGTTATAGCCATATCCTGGAACTTCTTTTGTGAGCTAGAAAAAATAAATAACAAGTTTTTAAAAACAAGGAGATGGAAGGGATGAAAGCTAACTATGTTTAATCCTATTCTAAATGATAGTTAACTATTCTTAAAATACTATAAAACCCAATCCTTTCAGGCGAGTAGCTTCTATAAGAACAAGCCAAATTTAATGTTATTAATCTTATCATTAGCATTTTCTTCTACAATTTATTTATCTACTATTTATTTATCTTGTGTTATGCCTTTTCTCATCTACCCTAGGAATAGTGGCACACTTTCTAAACGAGCAAAGTGGGAGATCACTGTCATAGCCAGTTTCATAGCTGAAGATAAGTTACAGACTAGGAGCCCGTGGTATTCCTGCTTGGGCACGTTAATGGCATGTCCTAAACTGAGTAAAAGTCCAGCTCCCATGTGTCAGGGGTTATCCTTACCTCACTTGACTCCTGCTCTTTCTGCTCACTCTGGGCTTCTGTGCTCTCACTGATATAGTTGTCAGTTTTCCACTGGTCCGTATCCCATTCCGCTTTGGACACGTTTACTTCTTGCAGCTTTCTGAGAAGCTTCATCAGGAGTCCTGTTTTAGAGATGAGGTGGGCACAGGCCAGTGCACGTGGGTCTCCGAGCAGTCCATTTTCAAAATCTGGATAACATGAGAAATGAGCCTTCGCATGTCATTGCTGGGGATAAGGGACCGTAGCTGCTGGTTTAGCTGAGTTTCAACTTGATCACCTGGGGATGTGAGCCCTGGGAAAGTGAAGCCTGTGGGCTCGGAGGATAATTCAGTGCCCGTGTTGTGGTCCTCCCATTGTGTTTTGTTGGTGTGTTGAACAGTCGGCATACTGCTGTCTGCAGCAACAGTAGAATGTGCAGTGAAGACGTTCCTATGGGTAGTGTTTCCAGGGCCGGGTCCTCCTGGCAGAGTAGAGTTTCCTGTAGAAATAATTTCTTCAGAAACATTTTGCGCAGTATTGTTTTCTGAACTAGTGTTTTCTGTAAAATGGTCTGAAAGAGAAAATAATGCTGGAAAACTATTTTCCTGAGAAGTCACTTCTCTTGAAGGTGAAACAGCCTCTCGTGGAGGGGAATTTATGAGACTCCTCACTACAGAGAACGGATAGCTTGCAAGCATCATTCTATTGAGTGAACTTTTCTTTCTGAACTTTCGACTTCTTTTGACTTTGGGTTTTCTGTGGACCCGATGAGACTGATTTTTATGGAAGATGTATTTTTCACCAGAAGGTGAGATTAGTTCAGGAGCCTTAATATTTCTAGCTCTCGCCTTTACAGCTTCTAAAACAAAAATAGTGTGGGAAAAGTCTTTTGATTTGCTTTTAACCTCAGATGGGGATTTTGGTGGGATGGAGGCAGGAGGCCTCCGCTTCAGGGAAGTGGAGCCTGCTGCCTTGTGTTTCTTTATGAATGAAGACTCTGCATTGGAGGACTTTCCCACCAGCTTCCTGGGCCTCTGCACCATGAGAAGCTGTTTCAGCTTTCTTGGTGATGGCCTCCTGAGCCTTCTTTCTTCGGCAGTATTTGCCACAGATGGCTGGGCATTCCGTTTCCTCCTGACGCTCTCATCTCCCACTGCTTTGAGGTGCATTTTCTGTATGCCCCTTGGGCCCCTGAGGCCCCTGTTCACTCCCAGCAGGTGTTTCTCTGTAATCTCAGTCTTTGCTAGGCTGTCTTTCTGTGGTTGGGCAGCTTCCAATTTCTTTTGAAAGATGTAGAGTTTAAACATGACACTTAAATGGTTGGAACGCGTATGCGTGGCAGGTTTTTCTTCCTTTTTCACCTCCTCAAATTTTTCCTCAGTTTCTGCATCTAACAAATTTTTCAGAAAGTGAAGTTTCTTCAATTTATTTTTATTAGTTGAACTGTTGGGTACAGGTTTAACAGAAGGGCTCCTTGTATTGATTTTCAAATTGCCCAGTGGCATATCTCCAACTTGTGTATTTGAAAAAAGAAGTTGAATGAATGGTAATAATGTTGATTCCACATCTCCTAGATTTCCCTCTGAGATAAAAGGCAGTATGTAATTCAGTGCACTGATAATATCACTTTTACTATTAAAGTCCACCTGCTCATTCATGAAGCCTGACAAGCTGACAGCACTTTATCTGAGGATGCCCTCTCTGACTCAATAGTCAGCTCGCTGCTGTTCTTCTTCCAGGCTTGTAACACCTTCATCAATGATTCTTCTACATTCCCTATAGATGTTTCTTCATCTGTCAAAAATAACTGTTTTCAATCATTGAAAACTGATGGGACAGCCTTTAGTCAGTCCACAGCCAAATAAATTAGGAATCAGTCAACGTTTGAGTGCCACTTAGGAGAAAAAGAAACCCACACTTAAGCCTATGACTGGCAACAACAAAATGCGAAAAAGATATCTCTTGAAAAAGTGGCTATCTACTCAGAAAATTCTGTAGTGTGAAATATACTAACTATATTCAGGATTACTCCACTGGTTCCCAGGGGCCAGAAATGAAGAAAATCCAAGGCTGGAAGACAAATATTCCCCTACTCAGCTGGACTCTCTGCAGATCTACTGTGACTCCTCAAATTTATATACCCCATCCTGTCCTTCCTCAGAGGCAGAGGAGTGTGAGCCTTCCTCTATCCACCTCTTTAGTGTGCTTGTGTCCTTGCTACTATCACAGATGACCACGACAACAATCACTGTTAACAGGTTGTCATCTGGACATTTTCTTCTCCACCCACCCACCGAGTCCTTTGCTCAGTCCCTGCTTCCATATATCCCAGCCCTCATAACAGAAGGCTCTATACAGAAAGAAAACAATACGTCCACCCGAGCTCTTTGCTAAAATTTGGTCAGGGATCTGGGGTATAAGTTAAGAGGTTTGCCCAATTGTATGGCAATGTGGAATGTTCAAAAAATCAATGGAATAATACTTGAGGTCCAAAATGCAGAAGGGAAAAAGCAACTTCTGTCAGATGGCTACTTTGCTTTCATTTCATTTTACTTCTAATATTTCCAGCTTTACTTGGGGAACCATCCAAAGCTTCTGGCTGTGTGAAGGTAATGTGTACCATTGTGTAGCTGGGCTTCTCTTCCAAAAGGATTAAAAGTATTTTTCCTGAGGGTCAAAGAGGAGGGATGTGTCATGAGAAAGAAGGAGGATGGGCTTGCAGAGAGCCCGAAACTGGGGAGAGGAGATCAGGGCACTAGGGTCATAGCACTTAACACCTCTGATCTTGTTTCTCCTCACCTGTAAAAGGAGATTAAAAATGCCTTTTTTGCCCACTTCTGGGGGAGAAGGGAGTAATACAACTAGTAAAAAAATTGTTTGGGGTAGTTCCCTGGTGGTCAAGTGGTTAGGACCCAGCACTTTCCCTGCTGTGGCCTGGGTTCAATCCCTGGTTGTAGAGCTAAGATCTCACAAGCTGTGTGTCACAGACAAAAAAAAAGTTGTGTTGAAAAATCAACAATATTGTCTTTATATAAGTAGCAAAGTGTTATTATTTATCATGTGCTCTAGTTCAGTGATAGAGACCTGTATTCAAGCTACGTGGGCATGAAAGCACATTTTGGAAGTCACCAATTTAGTGCCAATAAATCTAATATATAGAAAAATAGTTGAAAGCCCCTGAGTGCTTTGTGGATAGAAAAGCTTGAGATTCAGAGTAAGTTCAGAGCTGGACAGTCTAAGAATAAACTAGCTCTCCATTCCATTAGAAGGGCTAGGTAGCAGCTTCCGGTTATGGAACCAGAAATCTCAGGCTCCAAATAGGACATAAAACAGCATCACTTGTACTCTTTATAAAATTGCAGAAACAAAAATATATTTACACCTGTCCTATAAGACAAAGGGTACTTGAGACCTAATGTATATAAAATCAGTTGTCAAACTGTGATGCACAATATCAATAAGTTCTCATTTGCAGAGAGCACAGCATAGGATATGTGACCATTAATGTTAATTCCCTTCCCACTTCCATTCCTTTCTCTTGTCCCTTTATGTATGTGGATCAGTAACATTATTAAGCTAACAATGTAACTGAGCAACTATTAGCTTAATAATGTAACCAAGACTCTGATTCTTACCAAGGGGGTAGTTCTTAGAAACTTAGGGAGCTGGAACTCTGAATGAATGAATTATAATAATGAAATCACATCATTAATTTTAATTTTAAATTAAATTTTAAAATTATCATCATGTATTAAAAATAAAATTAAATTAAAAATTTATTATCCCGCAGTTGAGACTCACCACAAAGTGTGAAGTCTGTCAGGCATCCATTGTCAGAACACAGCTTGACTCTCTTACAGACAACCTCAATGGTATTTTTAAATTGGCAGAGGCAGGAGGCCATACGGCTAGGTAAGATCCTTAAAACGGAAACACAGATAATTAAATTTGTGGTAAAAGAGTTACTTGAGTAGGTAGAAGAGGTAGGCCAAGGCCACCACAGACCAGTGCAAAAAAGAGTTCTTGGGGCATATGGACTGGAGAACTGAATAGGGCCGGTTTGCCAATTGCTGCTCTTGACTGTTGTAAATAAATATAGAGGAGGAGAGGAGTGCCGAACAGAAGGATTAGGATGGCAGTAGATATGGTATGCCTAGAAAAAAGGGAATAGGTATTAGAATTGGGTGACATTGATCTGTAGTTTAATTCAGAAGTATCTCCTTCCAACCCAAATGCCTCACTTTGGGTTGAGAGTACACAGGAAGAAGGCAGACTTCTAAGAAGAGTCTGAATAAGACCGCACTGAGAAAGGAATCCCTTTCTCAGTTCCCATTTGTGAGTAGTAATATATTAGAAGTTATTCTAGTAATAAAAAAGCATCGTGTGGTTAAACAATAACAGAGATCGCATTGGCCAAATCTAGACAAAAGGAACATTCCAAAGAATAACATTATCATTATAATAAGGTATAACATAGTTAATTTTAAAAAAAGCACATGAGTTCATAGTGATACTCAAAATGAAAAGTGGGGGAGCTCTTCTGTATAGAATAATGTCAGCTATTAAATGCAAAATGGGTGATAGAATAGAGAAGTGTCATTTTGCAACTATCAACGTAATAATCGATTCAGACAAAGATTATCATTGATGCACAGTTGGGTGAAGAGTTGTTTGAAAGTAGGATTTTCACTGATCCCAAAGTATCACCCCACAGATTAGTTATCAATTACCAAAGGGAAAAATAACTTTACAATGGAGAGATATGGAAGAAACCACCTTAATCAAGTGATCAAACTTAGCACTGGGCCATCCTGCTGGGATGGAGAAATTTCAGCTTCCTCAGGGGGTTCCGTAGGTTCATCAGGGCTCCCCAAATAATCCCTAGGTAGGCTCTCCTCAGGATAAATGGCATCCATACTAGGATGTAAATAATCACCCGCAACTGTCGTTCTAGACCCTGAGTGTTTTTTTGAAATGGGCCTATAGTTCCAACAATAATTTTGTCAAGCCATTGATGCTGAACTAGATCTTTCTTCAGGTTTGGGGGTGAAACAATAAACTTCATTGGTTTTGAGCTGTTACTACCTGCAGGTGGAACAAGTATTTCAGATGATTGGTGACCTTCAGCCTCATCTAGACCTATGTGTTTAGTCTTACTTTTGTGTCGAGAAGGGAGAACCAAGGGCTGATTCTGATCCCAGTCTAGCACTGGAACTGCCTCTGGGAGCTTTTGATGTTGGATTTGCTTGTTATTCAGGTCCTGATGTGGAACAGCAAACTGATCTGGCCCTGTAGGCAGCTCTCCAACCGAATCCGTGTCCGGGTATGGAACCTCAGTCTCAGTCAACTCCTGATGAGGCGGGGCCAACATCTGGACTGGAGACAAGGACGTTAAGTAATTAAAGCCCTTGGCTTCTACCAGCGGTGTAAGGGCTTGTGGCAATTTGGGAGGAGGGTCTGAGGCCTGTGAAGACCAAGCCTCTGTCAGCCGCGGTGGGTTGGGGTTCACCTGGACGGGGCCGAGGGCCCACTCCGGAGGCTGAACTGCCTGGACTAGAAGCCACCGTCCTTGCCATGTGAGGAAGAGCCGTGGCAACCAATGGCGCAGCCGGGACAAAACATGCGACGGCTCCAGGGGCAGTGACCCAGGCCAGTGAGGAGCCGGAGCCACATCCTGCGTCCGAGCTGAACCGCTATGCCAGCGCCGACGCGACGGCTCACGTTAGCAACCGCGCGCCCCGCCCCCGCCTAACGTCCAACCCGTTATTTATGACGTCTTTAGTTACGCCACCGTTATTAGGCTCGTGCGGAGATCCAATCCGCGCCACCAGAGTGGGCCTTTTCCCCAGAGTCCCCAGGGCGCAAGCCATCCTTCCCCTTGCAAACGCGACAATTACCTCCTGCCGGGCCCTCTTCCCAACCCCGCCCTGCCCTCCCTGGCCCCAAACAATGAGGCGGAATTTGGGCTGCAGACCCGTGGCCCCAAACTCCAGCAACCCAGTGGTGGAGGGAGGAGGGAAGGATGCAGAGCTTCCCGAGGAAACCACAGGACCTGGCATTCTGGGAAATTCAAAAGTGCTAGTCCAGTTCTGGCAATCTGAACTCTTCCTCCTCAAAGCTGAAGTCTGAGAGACATTCTTGCTCCCTTTGGCCACACGGCTGACAAGAAAAGCAGCTGACCTGCAAAATGAGCACCAGTTAGGGTGGCGGAAGGGGAACACACCTTACAATTATTCGAAAATGTTGCCATTTCCACCAAACTCTTAGTATTCACGCCTCATTATTCATTCACAACTGTGTTATTAGGGGTTACCACTGAATCAGTGATGACTCCAGAACTTCTGTAGGAGGGGTTTGGGGCAGGCGAGCAATTCATTCTGGGAAAGAGAGTTTAAAACCAAGTCAATCGCCCTTTACGTTAGCATGGGAAAACTTCCCCCATCCCACCTTGTCTCAACAGAGCCATTAATCTAGAAAAAACTACAGTGTCACTTTTCAGAGGTCTACCCTGTGTGGACACATGGAGAAGACACTTAGAATGTTAAAGTCAGCATGTTAAGTAATTTTCTTGAAATACTGTAACTAGCACCCAGTTTACTTTCTTCACAGTCTTTTTCATAATCTATTTAATTTTAGTCCTTTTTAATTGTCTGGTACACCTTTAACACTTAAACTCCAAGAGAGAAGGAGCTTCACCTTATTTCCAGTGCCTAGCACATAATGGTTTCTAAATGGAACTGATTCCAGGATTGGCCTTATTTAGGAGTGGATCTGTTGTTATAATCAGGTTTCCAGAATCTTTAGTATCAATACAGAACACTTTCCTCTCACATTTCATAGGAAGCTACACTTCTTAAAGCCCAAACACGGATACGTTTCAAGTTTCCTTGACTGATTTAAATTTAATTAAAATAATTATTTTGTACAGGAAAAAACTTTCAAAAATTTTACATATTTCAGAACATAACCACCTTTTCTTTCTCTACTTTCTTCACTTCAAAACAAACTTTGCAACATTAGGGTGAGTTAAATAATCAGAAATCTAGCTAAAAATTAAGCTGTCAATGACATTGAACACATTTTTTGCTCCTTTTAAATAAAAATCCTATATGCAGTACATTAATGTTTTCTTTCAGAAATTACGTTGACAACTTACTCCCTAATTCGAGGCATCCATATAACTGGTTTACAGAAAAGTTCTTTGGCAAAATATTTAACACAAGATACATAAGAGATGCTGAGATCTGGGTAATATACTTTACTTGAAAGGCATGAATAGTTTTTAAACAGTGTAGCATAATCACACTTAAGACCATAGTTACTTTGTTCCCAAATCCCTGCAATTCTATTTGAGGGGAGTTCGAAAAGGTCTGTGTCTTCTCCTGTGTCCACAACAGTAGACGTACACTGGTGGCCCTCAATCCTGCTCTCCAAACTTCAAATAAGGGGCCAGAGACAAGTCCCGGACTTGGAAAACTCCTAGGAATTCCCTGCCTCAAAAGCACTTTCAGAGTTTCACCTTTTCCTAAGGAAGACAGAATTGAGTAGACATGCTGAAGCCTTCCAAATCCTGCTGGTTGTTTTCAATTATGGCTACACTGGCTGTGTACCCCTTGAGTTTTTAACTCCACATACTTGAATTAAATCCTGTAGTTCCTCTTCGGTTCTAGCATCTGTGACCTCTTCACAGGGTCTATATGCCACAGCTGTTTTACCACTTTCTGTAATAAAGTTAAAAAAGATCAATTCAGAAGTTTTCTTGTTCTAAAACTTCCTGTATACAATGGTAGCACCGAATAATTAGACATTCTTTTGACTTCTAAAAGCAGAAAATAAGAGCATTTTCCTAGAAGTTCCCTCATCTGACACTTCAGTTTTTATCATAATTATTTGTGAAAACATATATAAGAAGTATCAACTTTGGTTTAAAAACTTTATGATCTTAGAAATAAGAACTAAGGAATAAGGACATAGAAATTAAAAGCTGTGGAAACAAAAATGTTCAATCACAATACAATTAAATAGGAAGGCATTAGGTGAGGGTCAGAGTGAGTTTAAACCTGGGAGAGATACCACTGGACTATAATAGATACTTCCTATTAGAAGCAAGGCAAGGGCTTACTCCTTGGGACCAAAATTCTACCAGATACAATGAACAAAGCTTTGGAGACAGAGACAGAGAGAGAGAGCATTTGAACACTCTACTGGCAGAAACTGGCCCAGGTACCCTTTGGACAATACAGCTTCCCTCAAGGCAAGCTAGAGCCACCAGGCTTTTTGGTCTAAGGGGTTTTGTGTACATATAAGGAGTACCTTGGCATATTAGGCACAAACAACCCAGGCATTTTGTTTGGTTCTTAAAGGTTGTTACCCAGAATTGACAGCTGATGGAGATTCTGCCTGATGACCAGGGAAGTCAAACTTCACTGGAAGGACTGCCCAGGTTGGAAGGCCAAGACCAATCCAGGGTCAACTCTTACAAGCAAATAAGGTTTCTGACAACTTAGCTAGGATTTCTCAGTCTCTCAGCCTGCAGGGCTGTGAAGCAGGGGAGCAATTCTGCTTCGGGAATCTACTAATCATAAAGTTTCCTTTGGGCACAACCTTTGACATTCTCACCGCTGTATAACTCGATAGGGAACACAATCAATGCTATTCAATAGCATGACCAGTTTCAAGGCTCACAAAAACATAGCCGATTATTATATAAGAATCATATTCACCCAATATATCAGAAATGAAAACTGAAATTCAACTGATTCCAAAAAGATAGTCTAATAAACTCTTCAGCAAGAAAACAACGGTAATAATAATAGTCAATATATTTTGTCTACAAACTTACTATGTTTCAGGCATAGTTCTAAGCTTTTTACATTCATCATGTCATTTACTCTTACAATATCCCCCATTTGCTGTAAGCTGAATTACTAACCCTATATGAAATTAAAGAAATTGCAGCTTAGAGGTATTAAATACCTTCAAAGGTCTCTGGCTAGAAAAACCTAAAATTCCAACAACAACAACAACAACAACAAATCTAAGAGACAATGTTAGGACTCAAACACAGGTGTCCAAGGCTTATAATCACTACACTACTCTGTATGATAAACAAGCAATTGAGGAAGAAGTGGATCAAACACTTTCTGTATGAACTGAGGCAAGTGATTCTACATCTAAACACTGGGGACAATAATATTTCCTGTCGTTCTTGTCATAAATGCCACAAAGAACAAATGTAAGACTCCTGCTGTGAAAGCATATGGTGAATGAAAGAATATGTAATGTTTTAGATAACCATTATTTTCATCCAATTAACTTTTCAAATAAGTTTATTTGCTCACTGAAACTGAAGCACTTCAACGACAATCAAAAAGGTCTTACCTAAAACCACAATCAGCAATTTCTGGAATGCATCTGTCATAGCTTTCTGAATAGCAAGCTTCTGGGTTACCTTCCTTCTCATAAGGAATGATAATGACCCTAAATCCAACCAAAACAGATGAATTTAAAATGCCTATATGAATAACTGATTTCTAGGTTATACGTTTAAAAGTAAAAATGCATCTGTGATTCTTAGATCATTACCTTAATGATTAAGGGCAAGCACAACACTGGGGTATGGGTGAATGTCTCTGTTGTAGGTATACCCTGGCATGCCACATTTTTACTGCTGGGATCTATTCTGGAAGTTGCTAAAATACTAGACGGGAAATGCAAACCAAACACGTGACACAAATCTCATATTACTCACAGATTTCAAATGGACAAGCTGAGGCTAAACTGCTACAGACCCTGCTCTCCTCTGCATGAAGGGCTGGACTCATACAGTGAGATAGATTTGGTGGTAGTGCAGATGATCTGGCCTCTACTCAACCATCACACACTCAGGTGGATGGTGGAGCCTCCTCCGCCCCATTCGCTAACAGCCCTGCCTCTGACTTAAAACCCTAAGCCCAAGTGCCATGGATTCTAGGAAAAAACTCAGTATCAATTGGAATCCCCTTTCTAGGGATCTACATTTACGTTTTCTGCTCAGGCCATTCTATAGGAGGTAAAGGACTGAACATTTACAGAAGAGTTTATTTCAATCTTCAGACAATGATTTTGTTGGGATCACTGAAGGCCAGATGACATGTGTATCTGAAGGATTATTTTAGCACAAAACAAATTATTAACCAAAAATAATAATAATAACTAATTTTCCCTCCTCCCAAGCTTCTTGGCAGGCAGTGAGTTCTAAAATTCTAAAGTTTAAGGTGCTTTCAGGTATTGCCTAAGATAAAAACCTATATTGTTGGGTAGAAATATTTTGCCCAGGGTTTTAGTTGCTTAGAAAAGTGATGATATATCTGAAAAGCTGAGTTTCAGAAAGAAAGGAAAGAAGAGAAATCCCACTGCCTCACCTCCCAACACACACACATACTGAAAAACAGACCTTCCTCCAACTTATCCAAAGGTTCCTCAGCCATGCCAACTCCAGGACTCCTGCACTCGTGGGAGGGCAACACCACCTCTAAAGCACAGAAGAACTTCAGGCTTTGCTTCTGAAGTGGTGTCACAATATCTTCATTTTCCCTTTCTTCAAGGTTAGAAAGATCCCGAAGCTGTTAGGATTTTGAATTAAAGGCTAGACTTCAATATATACTGCTGTTAGAAATAAAAACTAAACTCCAGCAATCCCAGGTAATAGTTTAGGTATGCTATCCCTTCAAAATCAACTGAGACTTGCAAATGAATGACTAGATATGGACAACTATTTTTTATGATACACCATACAAATACTGGAGAAAATTATGGACACCACCGTCCAAGTCATTGAGGTTATCACTAATTCTAGGTGGCAGGCCTATGCTCCGATATTTCCATGTGGAAACCTCCCACATCTCTTCCCCATAGCCCTGTTCTATTCTTCTCTCTAAAGTCTAGGAGTTCAAT
The DNA here is from genome assembly GCF_059928025.1 of Delphinapterus leucas. Lineage (NCBI taxonomy): Eukaryota > Metazoa > Chordata > Mammalia > Artiodactyla > Monodontidae > Delphinapterus > Delphinapterus leucas. Next base: position 109,212,449 of record NC_143132.1, read on the forward strand.
GTTGAAAGGAGTCTGGTTAGTCAAAGAAAGTTTACAGAGTTTACCTTGATGATCCTTTATGACCACCATGGAAACCAAAGAAGTAATTTGCCAATTCTTGGCATCTGGAGCTGTTTAGGGCAAGCGTATTATGATGAACTGCCTTATGTCTGGTGCCGAGATGAACCTAAAGATATAAAAGACCTAAAAATATCACAACCCTACATAGTGATTTATTTTGGATATACCTGAGATTTATCAATACCAATTTCACAGAGTGTTTGTGAAGATTAAATAGGACATTTTAAGCAATGAGTTCACAGTGAGCCCTAAATAAATGTTATTTATTATTTTTAAGCCAGTACTTTTCTGCATCATTTCCAGGGCCCCTGATTAACCAGAAGGTTCCCTGACATCCGGTGGTGAAAGTGATGATGAAAGCATCCAAGGAAGCCCAACAGAAGCCTATTATGGGGCTGGGGCTAAGCAAAGGAATGGATTGTTTTACTCGTCTCATCCTGCAGCTCCTGCTTGAGAATATGACCTGAACAGGAGATAAGATGGACCTGCCACTGAATTAGGACCTTAATCTGTAGCACCCCCTTCCCAATTTACTAAGCCCTGTTAGAAGAGGGAATATGTATACCTCTATAAATGTAAATAAAGCAACCAAAAGAATTATAGATTCATCTGCATTAACAAGCTTCTTTGAGAGTGCAAATATTTCCAGTCTTAACTCTCTAAATAACTTACATATTACTGTGGATTTTATACATCACTACTTCTTTCTTAAACATCTATTTCCATTTTGAACAGGGTGTAGTATATAAATTTAGTCATAAAAATTCAAATAATACAAATAAAGTCAAAGCATTGTTAATCCTTTATTGATCTGCTTGTGCCTCTTCCTCTGTCACTAGTTTATGAGCTCCATAAGTGCTTGAAGGAACCATATATTGTTCTTTCCTTGTTACCAGAAAGAAGAATTCATCTTGGCATATAATAGAGGAGTGATGGTCTGTTGACTGAGTGAATGAATGAGTACATAAGAAAATGAAATTACTTTCTCCAACTGAAGCTGCCTGCAGGGAAGGAGAAATGAAGACTAATTTTTAAATGTTGAGTGCCACATGGGAGGCTAGGTCCTGTACGGTGAGTCATAATGGAGCTGTCCTGGACAATTAGGAAGCCTCAGAAGGGCTCTGAGCCCTCGGGGAGTAGAGACAGTTGACATCTGGGATAACCTTGCCACAGTTCTTGCTGGCAAACATTTCCCTTCATGCTACTGAGAAAAACTCAGATACATTAGGCCTTTCCTTCATTTTATTTTAAAATGTTTTTCTCTTTTCTGTATTTATAAAAAACACAGGGGAAAAAAGATAGGAAGATACCTGCCAATGAGTAAAAGAACACATAATTGGAACTTCCATGCTGGTGCAGTTGTTAAGATACCATTATCCCAATGCAGGGGGCCCAGGTTCGATCCCCGGTCAGGGAACTAGGTCTCACATGCATGCTGCAACTAAGAGTTTGCATGCCACATTTAAGGAGCCTGCAAGCCACAACTAAAGGAGCCTGCCTGCTGCAAATGGGGAGCCCACATGTCACAACTGGGGAGCCCTTGAGCCACAACTAAGGAGCCCACCTGCTGCAACTGAGACCCGGTGCAAGCAAATAAGTAAATAAATAAATAAATAAAATTGAAGAAGAGCGCGTAAGTAAAGTAGGGAAAAATTTCGGGGTTGTGGGTAGTAAACTAAGCCTCTGCATTAAATAAAGAAATCTAATACAAATGCCCTTTCCTCTCAACTCTATAGTGACTTGGAGAACATTTTCTTCATTATGCTATCAGTGATGGGCTATGTGCTGTGAAAATCTCACAATCTATGCTTATGGATTGGTCTTTATGTCAAATATAAGAAAAAAACTCATTACTCACAACTGATACCAAGTAACTGTTTCATAATCTTTCCAGGGCCATCTGTCATATCTGAGTGGTACGTGAAATGGTCGCAGGGTCTGCAAATAAAAGAATGTCTGACAGAAAATCATTTCAATCCCAGGGAGTACAGCCAGGATTGAAGAGGGTGTTAAACAGGGTACAGAAGTGGGAGGTAGTGTACCTGGAGTCACATCTGAGGAGAGTTCTCAGATTCAATAAAGGTGAAATCAGTGAGTAAAGAAATATGGGTGAGAAGAGGTAGCAAGATCAGTAGGAAGTAGCCAGAGCAAGAAGCCAATCAGAGAAGACACACAATTATAAAGGGAAAGGTCTGGGAAATCTAAGCCTCACTCACTTATTCAGAGGAATTGAAAAGGTCCTTAACATAATGAAATGTTAATTCTGGGGAAGTAAAATTGGATGGCATGTTAATATGGAAGAAGGTTTCTACAATGCATTAAAGAATGTTTACCCAGTTTTTGGAATCTGAAGTGAGTTCTTAATAGGCAGTTTGAGAGTGATGATGATGATGAAGCCTCCTTTATCTTACATGTGACAAAAGTTTGTCAAGCTCGGGACATCCCTGTTGGCACACTGGTTAAGAGACTGGGTGCCAATGCGGGGGACACGGGTTCGATCCTTGTCCGCGAAGATCCCACATGCCGCAGAGCAACTAAGCCCGTGTGCCACAACTACTGTGCCTGTGCTCTAGAGCTCGTGAGGCACAACTACTGAAGCCCACGTGCCTAGAACACTTGCTCCGCAACAAGAGAAGCTGTCGCGATGAGAAGCCCACGCACCGCAACGAAGAGCAGACTCCGCTCGCCGCAAATAGAGAAAGCCGGTGCGTAGCAACAAGACCCAACACAGCCAAAAATAAATAAATAAATTCATTAATTAATTTAAAAAAATTTGTCAACCTAACACATTTAGAATCCACAGAAATGTATATATAAGGAAGATTCTTGTGAAGATTTCTTAAATTAAGGGGCAGCATAAAATGACATGGGGTTTAACATCAGTTAAGTTTGGGTTTGGCCTCTAGTTTCCACATTTACTGTCATGAACCTTAAGTAAGTCACTTAACCATCCTGAGTTCGAGTTTCTTCATCTAAAAAAAAAGAAAGAAACAACTGGGGAACGGAAGGATCGGTGGAGCAGTGCATCTGAGAGCATTCTGTACATCACAGTGCTGTACAAACGCTGGCCGTTTTTTTTTTTGTTTGTTTGTTTGTTTTCCCTGGGATCCTAGTTCCCAGACCAGGGATTGAACCCGGGCCCTAAGTAGTGAAAGTGCAGAGTCCTAACCAGTGGACCACCAGGGAATTCCCGATAGACTATTAGTTTTAAATTCAGCACTTCATCCCAGTAGAGCAAGGAAGTCCACATTTGGACCCACCTTTTTCACACTGGAAATGTGTGAAAAAGCTGCTTCTGGTCGCATGTCTTTTGGGCTCTGTGGGCATCCCTTGCTGAATAAAATTTGATGATGGCAGGGAACACAGGACCGCCCACTGCTGCGTTTGGGAAGAGTCGGACCGAATACAGAAGGCCAAACCGGGAGAAGACTGTGAAGAGAGAATGCTGTAGGGTGGTCCCACGCTAAGTAAGTGCAGGAAATTTCAGACCCAGGAAACAAAACCGCCCATTCCCTGGTATTCCCCCAGCCTTTCGCCACAGGCAACTGTGGTGAGCCTGCAACTCCAAACACTTCTCATTTCATGAACAAGTTTCCCTCTGAAATCCTAAGCTTCGAGAAGCATTAGGAGGAAATGTCTTCAGTTGGGGACTAACTCTCAAAAATCTATGGGGGTGAGCTGACTGCTCAGGTCGTCTCTAGAACTAAGATTCCTCTCAGCGGAGACCACAGGCCGACGAGGTACTGAAGCAGTACCCCGGGGCACCTTGTTACTGGGGCGCGGGGTGGCTTCATCCACCTTTCCCTCCACTCCGGCAGGGCTCAATTGCAAAGCCTCGGCGGTGGGTCCAGAGCTCAGCTCCCACACCAGCAAGCTTTTGTCACCCCCGAAGGGAACCCCAAAAGGTACCAACTGCACCATCCCACCATCACCGCACCTGCGCTGCTCGGGGCGCAAGCGGACTACGCTTGCGCACACGCACCTGAGCTTTTTAAATACTTAGTAGCAATAAATCTAATATATAGAAAAACAGTTGAAAGCCCCTGAGTGTTTTGTGAATAGAAAAGCTTGAGATTCAGATAAAGTTCAGAGCTTGACAGTCTAAGAATAAGCTAGCTCTCCATTCCATTAGAAGGGCTAGGCAGCAGCTTCTGGTTATGGAACCAGAAACTCTCAGGCTCCAAATAGGACATAAAACAGCATCACTTGTACTCTTTATAAAATTGCAGAAACAAACAAAATAAACAAAAATATATTGACACTTATCCTATAAGACGAAGGGTACTTGAGACCTAATGTATATAAAATCAGTTTACAAACTGAGGCACTATATCAATAAATTCTCATTTGCAGAGGGCACATCATAGGATATGAGGCCATTAATGTTAATTCCCTTCCCCCTTCCATTCCTTTCTCTTGTTCCTTTATGTATGCTGATCAGTTACATTATTAAGCTAACAATGTAACTGAGCTATTATTAGCTTAATAATGTAAACAAGAATCTGATTTTTAGCAATGGGATAATTCTTAGAAACTTAGGGAGCTGGAACTCTGAATGTATGAATGAAAATAATGCAGTTACATCATGAATTTTAAAATTTATCATCATTGATTAAAAATTAAAATATTAAATTAAAAATTTATTATCTCGCAATTGAGACTCACCACAACGTGTGATGTCTGTCAGGCATTCAGTGTCACAATGCAGCTTGACTGTCTTACAGACAACCTCAATAATATTTTTAAATTGGCAGAGACAGCAGGCCATAAGGCTAGGTAAGATCCTATAAACGGAACCACAGGTAATTAAATTCGTGGTAAAAGGGTTACTTGAGTAGGTAGAAGAGGTAGGCCAAGACCACCACAGACCAATGCAAAAAGGAGTTCTTGGGGCATATGGACTGCAGAACAGGATAGGGGCCGGTTTGCCAATTCCTGCTCTTGACTGTTGTAAATAAATATAGAGGAGGAGAGAGGTGCCCAACAGAAGGATTAAGATGGCAGTAGGCATGGTATGCCTAGGAAAAAGGGAATAGGGATTAGAATCGGGTGACACTGATCTGTAGTTTAAATCCAAAGTATCTCCTTCCAACCCGAAAGCCTCACTTTGGGTTAAGAATACACAGGAAGAAGGCAGACTTCTAAGAAGAGTCTGAATAAGACGGCACCTTCTGGAATCCCTTTCTCAGTTCCTATTTGTGAGTAGTAATATATTAGAAGTTATTCTAGTAATAAAAAAGCATCGTGTGGTTAAACAATAACAGAGGTTGCTTTGGCCAAATCTGGACAAAAGGAATATTCCAAAGAAAAACATTATCATTATAATAAGTTATAACATAGCTAATTAAAAAAAAAACACATGAGTTCATAATGATACTCAAAATGAAAGTGGGCGGTCTCTACTTTATAAAATAATGTCAGCTAATAAATGCAAAAGGAATGATAGAATTTGAAATTGTCATTTTGCAACTAACAATGTAATAATCAATTCAGACAAGGATTATGATTGATGCACAGTTGGGTGAAGAGTTTTTTGAAAGTAGGATCTTCACTGATCCCAAAGTATCAACCTACATATGATTTTTCAATTACCAAGGGGAAAAATAACTTTACAATGGAGAGATATGGAAGATACCACCTTAGTCAAGTGATCAAACTTAGCACTGGGCCACCTGAAGTGATGAAGTATGAAGAATACATCACCCATATAGTATTCTTCCCCCAAATATTTACTTTGAATCTAATGAGGAAACGGACAAATCCAGATTGTGGGGCAATTTACAAGAAAACTGGCTTAGACTCTTCAAAAATGCCAATGTCATAAAAGACCAAGAAAAAAAATAGCAGGGAAATATTGTAGGTTAAAGGAAACAAAGACAAGACATGCAATGCTTAATCTTATTTGGACCCTGTATCAAAGCAAAACACACTTAAAGAATGTTATTGGATTCTGGCCAAGAGGAAGTAACAAGGACCAATTTAACCTTGCACCTGAAGCAATGAAAAAATAAGACAGAACATATGAAAAAACAGTTTCCAAGAAACTGGACCTCAGGCAATCAAGTTCAGTAATCCCCATGAGATGGGAAATAAATGAAGTGTTCCCTATAATTGCCCTAATTTACTTCTCTGAGAGAGTTTCCAGGTCATGGTACAGGGAAGAGAAGTCCAGGCAGAGACGGGTGGACTCCCTGACTGAGGAAATGGAGCTGAGAATCTGGGAAAACCAAGGTAACTAGAGTTCAAAAAGCAGAGTATCAGAGACAAAAGAAGTACACAGAGAAAGAAGCCTAGAGATATGCAGAGGGATCTCTTGAGAATTCAACAAAGTATTTGTCAGTACATTTGTGTGAGGAATTACTTGATGCCAGGAAAAGGACCACATGAAAGGATTAATAATAAGAATAACTGGATATCACACAGGGTTGTAGGAATAGTACCTGTTCTTACAAGTCAGACTGGAAAACCTCATGATACTCAGAAAGGACTTGTCTCAGTAGTTGCAAATAATGAGCTCCAGACTAAAGGCTCCTTGGACTCCTATCCAACGAATCTTAAAAGCTAGGCCTAAAAAGAATAAAATTGTTTTGAGTAACTTAATTTCACCCAAAACAAAGCCCAAGCATTTTACAGGGATATAAATATGTATAGCACACAATAAACAAAATCTCACAATATCTGGGATCATATGAAAAATTGCCAAGCATGCAAAGAAGTAGGAAAATATGACCCACAGTGAGGAGAAAAGGCAACCAATCAAAACTAACCCATCATCTATACAGATGTTAGAACTGGCAGAAAAGAACATTTAAAAAGTTATTATACCTGAAGTAAAGTTATTATAACTGTATTTCATATGTTAGAAAACCTAGACTAAAAACTGAAAATGTTAAGTACAGGCATGGAAAAGGTAAAGGAGACCAAAATTGGACTTCTAGACATTAAAAGCAATGTCTAAATGAAAAAGATATTGAACGAGGTTAATGGCTGATTAGACACTGCAGAAGCAAGGGTAACTGAACATTAAGGCATAGTGATAGAAACTATCCAAAATGAAACAAAAAGAGTAACAAAACAAAACAACAACAAAACTTAATAGAGTATCAGTGAGCTGTGCAACAACTTCAAGTGGTCTAATACATGTGTACTTAGAGTCCATGAAGGAGAGGAGAAATGCAAAAATTTGAAGAAATAACAGCCAAAATTTTTCCAAAATGGTAAACTCTATAAAGACACAAAGTCAAGAAGATCAATGAACTTTAAGCATAAGAAACATGGACAAAACTACACCAAGGCACAAAAAATTATCAAATTGCTCAAAACCAGCAATAAATAGAAAAATTTTAAAGCCGCCAGAGGAAAAAACTATACACTACATACAGAGGAACAAAGATAACAATGACAGCAGAATTTTTGTTGGAAACAATGTAAATGAGAACACAGCAAAATAACATATTTAAAGTAGTGAATTGAATTCTATCAAGCTAGAATTCTATATCCAAATCTGTCAAAACAAAAGCAAAATAAAGACTGTCTCAGACATACAAAAGCTGAAAGTATTCATTACTAGTAGATTTTCACTTTAAGAATTGTTAAAAGAAGTATTTTCAAGCAGAAGGAAAATGACACCAGATTGGAATATGGATCTACACAAAAGATTAAGAATACAAGAATACGGACTTCCCTGGTTGCTCAGTGTTTAAAAATCTCCCTGCCAATGCAGGGGTCACTGGTTCGATCCCTGTTCCGGGAAAATCCCACATGCATGCCGCGGAGCAACTAAGCCTGTACGTCACAATTACTGAGCCTGCACCCTAGAGCCTGTGTGCCACAACTACTGAAGCCCATGCACCTAGAGCCTGTGCTCTGCAACAAGAGAAGACATCCAGTGAGAATCCGGTGCACCGCAACGAAGAGTAGGCCCTGCTCACCGCAACTGGAGAAAGCCCCGACGAAGCAAAAAAGACCCAACGCTGCAAAAAAATAAATTTAAAAAGTACTTAAAAATTTTTTTAAAGGATTTTAGTTATTCAATATATGTCTCTGAACACAATCGAAATAAATTAGAAATTAACAAATCTGAAAAAGCTCCAAAAATTTGGAAACTAAACAACACACTTCTGAGTAACTTTGTGGTCAAAGAAGAAATCAAAAGGGAAATCAGAAACTATTTTGAACTCACTGAAAGTGAAAACATAATATGTCAAAATGTGGGATATTGCTAAATCTGTACTCAGCTTCCTCAACTTCCACCTTAATCTGGGAAAACGAGAGCAAATTAATCACAGAGTTAGAGAAGAAAGAACACAATAAAGATCAAAGTAGAAATAAATAAAATGGAAAACAGAAAAATACTATAGATATTAAAAGGATAATAAGAGAATATATAAAATATACCAATAAATTCAAGATGAAATGGACAAGTTCCTTGAAAGACAAGCACTACTAAAGTTTATTCAAGAATATAGATATTAGGGCTTCCCTGGTGGCGCAGTGTTTGAGAGTCCGCCTGCTGATGCAGGGGACGTGGGTTCGTGCCCTGGTCTGCGAAGATCCCACATGCCGCGTAGTGTCTAGGCCCGTGAGCCTTGGCCAATGAGCCTGCGCGTCCGGAGCCTGTGCTCTGCAACGGGAGAGGCCACAACAGTGAGAGACCTGCGTACCGCAAAAAAAAAAAAAAGAATACAGCTATTAAAGAAATTGGATGTGCAGTTTAAAACCTTCCAACAAAGAAAGCTTCAAGTCCAGGTGGCTTAACTGATAAATTTTACCAAACATTTAAGGAATAAAATAATGTCAATTCTACACAAGCTCTACAAGAAAGTTGAAGAGAAGGGAATATTTCCCAACTTATTTATAAGGACAACTTTCACCGTATCAAGATTAGACAATGACATTACAAGAAAACTATAGACCAATATCTCTCATGAACACAGAGGCAAAAATTCTTAACAAAATTTTAGCATATCAAATCCAGTATTATATAAAAAGATGATACATCATGACCAATTGTGTTTATCTCAAGAATGAAAGGTTGGTTTAATATTTGAAAATCAATTTACCCAACTTAGTACACTAAAACAGAATAACCAGGACATCTCTGATGGGGCAGTGGTTAAGAATCCACCTGCCAGTGCAGGGGACATGGGTTTCAGCCCTGGTCCGGGAAGATCCCACATGCCACGGAGCAACTAAGCCCGTGCACCACAACTAATGAACCTGCGCTCTAGAGCCTGTGAGACACAACTACTGAGACCATGTGCCACAACTAGTGAAGCCCGTTCACCTAGAGTCCATGCCCTACAACAAGAGAAGCCACTGCAATGAGCAGCCTGCATACCGCTGCAAAATGAAGAGTAGTTCCTGTTCGCCACAGCTAGAGAAAGCCTGCGTGTAGCAATGAAGACCAAAATCAGCCAAAAATAAATAAACAAATTAAGAAAAGAAAAGAAGGGTAAAATCACATAATCATTGCAATAGATGCAGGATAAGAATGAAAGAATCTAACATCCATTCCTGATTAAAGAAAAAAACAGCCCTCAGTAGACTAGGAATGGAAGGAGACTTCCCCAACATGATAAATGACTTCTACAAAAAACCTAACATCATATTTAATGGTGAAGGACAAAGTACTTTCTCTCCAGGATCAGGACAAAAGCAAGGATGTCTACTCTCATTACTTCTATTTGACATTGCACTGAAGGTTCTAGCCAGTGCAATAGGGAAACAAAAAAAGGAGATATTCAGAATGGAAAGGAAGAAGTAGAGCTATCTTTATTTGCAGATAACATGATTATGTAGTAAACCTGATAGAATCTACAAAATTGCTACTGGAACTAATAAATGAGTTTATCAAGTTTGCAGGGTACAAGATCAACATAAAAAAAGATTAATTTATCTCAACAAGCAATCAGAGATCAAAGTTTCAAAATACTACTTATAATAGAATCAAGCATATAAAATACTTAGAATAAATCTGATAAAATATGTAAAAGACTTGCTCACTGAAAACTGTAAAATATTGCTGGGGGAAATTAAGGAAGACCTAAATAAATGGAGAGATATAGTATTCATGGATCTGAAGATTCAATATTGATAAGATATCAATTCTCCCCAAATTGATTTATAGATCAAAATCCCAGTAGGCTTTTCTATAGACAAGCTAATTCTAAATTTTATATCGAAATAAAATTTAGAATAACTAAAACAACGTTGAAAAAGAACAAAGTTGAAGAACAGTAACTGATTTCAACGCTTATGAAGCTACACTTTCAAGACATTTTGATAGTAGTGTAAAGATACACAAAAAATCAAAAGAACAGAATAGAATGTTCAGAAGTACAGAGACGTGGACAACTGACTTTCAGGTTCAAAGGCATTTAAGTGGAGAAACGATAGCCTTTTCAACAAATGATACTGGAACAATTGAATATCCAGGTGCAAAAAAAAAAAAAAAAGGAACTTCCATCCAAACCATATACAGAAGTGAACTCAAATTGGTTCAGAGATCTAAATGTAAAACATAAAACTATAAAACTTCTAGAGCAAAACAAGTGAAAAATTCTATGACCTTGAGTTAGGCATGATTTCTTAGATACAACACCAAAAGCATAATCCATAAAAGAAAAAAATAGATATATTAGCCACCATCAAAATTAAGAATTTCTGCCCTGCAAAAGACACTGCTGAGAGAATGAAAAGATGAGTCCCAGAATGGGAGAAAATACTTAGCAACTTACATTTTGGATAAAGGACTAATTTCAAGAATATATAAAGAACTCTCAAAACTCCAGAAAAATATAGATAAAAGATTCAAAGATATACATATGGAAAATAAGCATATGAAAAGATGTTTGACAAGATTAATCATTAGGGATGCTAGACTCAGAAAAAATTACACACATATTAAGCTATCTTAAATTAAAAATACTGAGCATAGCAAGCATTGGCCGCAATGTGAAGAAGATGCAACTCTCATACACTGCTGGTAGAGATGTAAAATGATCAAACCACTATGGAAAATAGGTATTTTTTTAAAACTTAAACATACACTTACCAATGATCCAGCCATTCTACTTGCAGGTATTAACCCAAGAGAAATGGAAGTATACATCCATACAAAGAATTGTACACAAATATTCATAGCAACTTTATCTGTAATAGACAAAGACTGAAACAACTCACATGTCCATCAATGGTGAATAGATAAATTGGGGTACATCCGTATAATGGAATACTATTCAACATTAAACAGAAATGAATTACTGATATATACAAAAGTATGGATGAAGATTAAAATAATCATGCTGAGCTTAGAAGCCAGTTAGAAAAAAGTATACACTGCATGATTCCATTTACATAAAATTCTAGAAAATGCAAACAGAAAGCACATAATTGGTTGTATGGCAATTGGAAAGGGAAAGGATCGATTGGAAGCAATAATTACAAAGAAACATTAAGAAACTTTCTGAGGTAATGGACATTTTGATTTTGGTGATGTCTTCATGGTGTGTATGTATGTGTGTGTGTGAACACAGATTACTCTATGTCAATTATACCTCAAAAAGCTGTTAAAAGAAATGATATTATATGAGAGAGACAATTGGGAAAAATTGAATAGCAACTCTTTATTAGGTAGTATTATTGTGCAGGAATTTAATTTCTTCAATACTGTGTGTTAACAGTATAGGGAAATAATGTGGTTTTTTTTTTTTTTTTTTTTGCAGTACGCGGGCCTCTCACTGTTGTGGCCTCTCCAGTTGTGGAGCACAGGCTCCGGACGCGCAGGCCCAGTGGCCATGGCTCACGGGCCCAGCCGCTCCGCGGCATGTGGGATCTTCACGGACCGGGGCACGAACCCGCGTCCCCTGCATCGGCAGGCGGACTCTCAACCACTGCGCCATCAGGGAAGCCCCAGGAAATAATTTTTAATATCCAGAGAGGAGGACATCTAGCTGACAAGAGAGGGATCACAATTGTGGCAGATGCTGTTGGAGGCTGAGGAAGATGATGCTAGAGCAGTGAACAATGAGTGATGGCGTGGTGAAGACAGTCATTTGTCAGCTGACCTGACAAAGACAGTTGGAACAGACTGCTAAATGCAGGGTTCTTTCCGCATGCTAATCTCATGCAATCCCCTCAACTAGCCTTGGCATAACAAAAACTTTCTATTAGCTTTCCATACTGGAGGGGGTATGGCACAATTTAAGGTGCAGTAAGTTGTGTAATAAACTGTCACAATAGGGTCCTACAGAAATAGTTTTCTTTAAACAGCAAAAAAAAGAAACTTGACCCTTTCCTCAAAACATATATGAAAATTAATTCAAAATGAATCATAGACTTAAATGTAACTATACAACTTCCGGAAGAAAACAGGAGAAAATCTTTGTGATTTTGGATTACACAATGGGGTCTCAGAAAACGATTTCTTAGATAAGACACAAAAGAGCACAAACCATCTAAGAAAAATTGCTAAGGGACTTCCCTTGTGGTTAAGACTCCAAGTTCCCAATGCAGGGGGCCCAGGTTCGATCCTTGGTTAGGGAACTAGATCCCACATGCATGCCACAACTAAGAGTTCGCATGCCACAACTAAGAAGCCCATGAGCTGAAACTATGGAGTCCTGCTGCTGCAACTGAGACCCAGCAAACCAAATAAATAAATTAAATAAATATGAAAAAAAAATTGATAAATTAGAGTTCATCAAACGTTTAAAGCTTCTAGTCTTCAGAGACATTTTAATACAATGAAGATAAGTCACAATCTGGGAGAAGATATTTACTAAACACATATCTGAGAGAAAGGACATTTTCCATTGCTTTTTATATAAAGCACTCTTAAAACTCAATATAAATATCCAATTAAAAATGGATTTTAACAGACACTTCATTTAAAAAGATGTCTGCACATGAATAGACACTCAACATCATCAGCTATTACAGAAATGCAAAATGTGGCAAAAACCACGAGATGGAACTACACAGCTACTAGAAAGGCTAAATTTTTTTTAAAAACAAATATAATGATCAGGTGATGATGTGGAGAAACTGCAACTCTCATAGACTGCTAGTGGGAAAGCAAAATGGCACAGGCACTTTAGAAAACAGTTTAGCAGTTTCTTAAAAAGTTAAATATGCACTTAGCATATGATGAAGCAATCCCACCCTTAGGTATTTAACCCCAAAGAAATGAAAACATATGCTCGCACAAAACATATGTTCACACACACATGTGAGTGTTTTCAGAGGTTTTGTTTATAATAGCCAAAAAATTAGAAACAACTCAAATGTTCGTCAAATGATGAATGCGTAAACAAACTGTGTATCCACACAACTAGAATACTACTCAGCAATAAAATGGAATGAAATACTGACAGGTGCAACAAAACAGATGAATTTCCAAAGAGACTAAGTGAAAGAAGCCAAAAACAAAAAGCTACATTCCATATGATTTCATTTATTAGATATTCTGGAAAAGGCAACATTATACGGACAAAAATCAGATTGGTGGTTGCCAAGGGGTGGTAGTGGGAGGAGGATGGATTGACTACAAAGGGACATGAGGGGTCTTTTGAGAGTGCAGAAGTTTTCTTTACCTCAAATGCAGTGGTGGCTACAGAACTATGTTTGTCAAAACACATCACACTGTACATTTAAAAATAGTGAATTTTGTTAAATGAAAATTATACATAAATAAACCTGATTTAAGAACATAATAAAACAAACCTAAAAAAAAACAATTGAGTGAAAGTAAATGTCAGAAAAATCAACTTACAGTTTTTCCAATTCAGGGGTCATCATGAGGATGCTTTCAATTGTTGTGACACTTGTGTTGTTCCCATGTCTCTGAAGGAGAAGCCCAAACATGCATGATATAAAACCCAAAGACAAAAATTCTAAACTTAAAAAGATACTTAACATGGGATTACTTCAATTCTGGCTTCTGACTTTCCATAGATGATAATTCCAAAGAGATCTTATTGAAGAAATTTAAATTTGCGTCATCAAATTTATGACCTTGGTGCTGAACAGCACAATCATTTTTTATTATCTGAACTTCTCATTTTCAATTGCATCTACCTCCTTGATCACTCTTTTAAAAAAATAATGTACCCCTTATTCCTTTTTGCTTTCTGGGATAAATAAAATTCCTACATTCGTCTACATCTTCTGTAACTATATGTGTTCTTCAACACTGTCCTCATTCTCTGCTGGCTGTCTTACCCGTATATTTTCTTTCTTAATCCCTTTCTTTGCCAATAACTCTTATTTTCACTAACCCAGTTAAAATCTAAATTATGACATTTTAGCGTACTCAATCTTTGATGAAAGCAAAGAAGAGAAGAAATTATTCTATAAGCCATGAAACTGTTGTAATACTTACAAATATTTTAATGCTGGCAATTTAAAAAGATAAGAATCGTCAACTGTTGTCAAAGGATTACGACTGAGAATTCTGACAAATGGAATGGAATTAAAATTATCTGCATTTTCAATTACTTCCATGAAATCTTATATTCATTTTTTTTGGTATGGAACTTGAAGGTTAAAAAAAAATCATTTTCTGTCTTTATCTATAAATCACCCTTAGAATCTGTAAAACACTCTTTCATTGGGAACCACCCAGGTCTCTAGATGATAAAGTGGAAAAGAGAAAAAAACAAACAAACAAAAAATAGAACAAAGTGGCTAGCAAAGAAAAAATATGCCAAAGAAGTTTTCAGGTTCAAAACCCTCGAAGTGACTATGTTGGTAGGAAGCCCTTGCTCTGTAAAAAAGTACTATTTCTAGTGTCTTCCATAAGTCAAGGTGTTTTTCTTTCATCTTTACAAAATTTTTAAAATTTAATGATTTAAACTACCCAGTTAAAGACAAAAATAGGGCTAATTCCTTGCCTCTGGAGCCAAAGAAGGAGAGATAAATCCAATAGGAACTGGTGAAACCATACTGCCATCACATACTCCCATGTGTATACTTGTATCACAGCCTTTGTTACTGTGTATGTAATCACCTGTTTGCTTGTCAGTCTCCTAGATTGTCAGCAACTTGAGAGCAGGGACCACACTTTATTATCATTATTATTCCTCTGCCTGACACAGTGCCTAATATTTACCAGGTATTTAATAAATGTTTGCTGAATAAATAAATAACATTTTGTTTATATATCAATAAAATAAACAAATTAATTTTGGGGAACAAAATTTTATTCCAAAATGCTGGAATAGATTTTCTTCTTAGTTCTTTCTTTCTTTCATTTTTTTTCTTCATCGTTCTTTACAACAAATAAGGGGGGAAAAAGAAAACAGAAACAGGAAGAAAGAAAAGAATATCTGACTTTAGGTTAACACTACTCAAGAATTATTAGCATATTTGTGCACAATATTATAAAGATAATTATCAAAGCTAATAAATTTTGGGTTGCCAGTCATCTGTGATCAGCATTTAACAGTTAATCCTCACAGTAACCTTATGTGATAGATATATTACCCCATTGTACAAATGAGGAAACTGAGGCACAGAGAAGTTACATAACTTGTCCTAAGTCATAAAGCTAGTAAGAACCAGAGCTGGAATTTGAACTCAGTTCTGACGCTAAAGCCTGTGTTTAACCTCAATGAAAAAAAAAAGGCTGGGGGTTAATATATCTGTTACTTGAATCTTAATTTTGAGAGCACTAAATATAGAAATACCATTTCAAACTTCATCTACCCATTTGGGAAACACTCTATGAGATTTATATTTTCTCTTTTTATTTATTATTTCTCTTTTTATTTATTTTTTCCTTAATCATCTCCCATGATAAATATTTAATTAGCCTATGGTCATTTATACTTTAGAGATTTAAAAAAAAATTGTACTAAAATCCGTAAAAATGATGGAGGAAATACATCGGAAAATTCATCCCTCCATAGAAGCCACAATACCAATAACAAGAACAACAACAACAAAACTGGCAAAAATCAGAATCAACTTCTTCTGAACTCTGGAAATTTAACCAACAGGCTTGCAGCACATTGGGGAGAAATTTCTTCAAGGAAAACAAATTAATTTCGGTAAGAACAATGATATCTGTGTTGCTTTAACTTGTCCTTGACCTTTGCTCTCCATGCCAGTGGTAGCCTTGAAAAACAGCCCACATCCTTGGTACCAGAAGGAGCAGCATGGACTGGGAGGGCCTTCAAAGCCTCATTCCAAAGAACTGTCATTGTTTTACATGTCTGGTTGTCCCCTGGAAGACCTCACTTGAAAGGCTTTCCTTTGACCTGACCGAGAGCTGTGTAGTGAGAAAAGCCGCTCCTCAGGTGGCATTTCTGGAAAACATTTTCAAGCAAATATTTTAACATGGTGGTTGCATGAGGCAATGGATAACAGTTTGGGGCAGAAAACAGCCCAACCGAGAAGCTTAAAGAGAAAAGCTGAGGAATGAGATGTCCACAGAGACTTTGAAATGTTCCTATGTATTCCTGGGAAACTGGAAGACCACAAGACGTATTCCTGGGAATCTAGGAAAATAACTGTTAGCATTAATAAATGAGTTCAGCAAGGTTGTAGGATATAAGATCAATATTATTTCTACACACCAGTAATGAGTAATCCAAAAATGAAATTAAGAAAACAATTCCATGTGTAACAGCATCAAAACAAGTAAAATACTTAGGGTAAAATTGAACCAAGTAAGGGCAAGATTCACTCTGAAAAGTACAAAACTGTTGAAAGAAATTGAAGAAGATCTAAATAAATATAAAGACATGCCGGATTCATGGACTGGAAGATAATCTTATTAAAATGTCACTACTTCCCAAATCGACCTATGGTTCCATTGCAATTCCTATCAAAATCCCAGCTGACTTCTTTCCAGAAATTGCCAAGCTAATTCTAAAATTCATATGGCAATTCAAGGAAACAGAATAACCAAAACAATGTTGGTAAAGGACAAAGTGGGAGGACTCACACATCCTGGTTTCAAAACTCCGTTCAAAGCTACTGCAATCACAGTGTTGTACTGGAATAAGAACAGACATGTAAATCAATGGAACACAATTGGCAGTATAGAAATAAACCCTCAAGTGTATGGTCTATTGATTTTCAACCAGCGTGCCAAAACAATTCAATGTGGAAAGAACAGTCTTTTCAAATAATGCTGGGAAAACAGTACATCCACACACAAAATAATGAAGCTGGACTCCTACACTTCACACCATATATGAAAATTAACTCCAAATGGATCAAAGATCCAAATGTAAGAGCTAAGGCTATAAAACTCTTAGAAGAAAACACAGGGGTAAATCTTTATGATCTTGCATTACACAATAGTTTCTTAGATATGATACCAGAAGCACAAAGAACCAAAGGAAAAAGAGATGAATGGGATTTTATAAAAATTAAAAAGTGTGTGCTTCAAAGGACACTATCAAGAAAGTGAATAAACACATACAATGGGAGAAAATACTACAGGTGGGAAGAATAAGATGCAGTTGGGAGAAGAAAAGTATGGTAGTTTCTAGGTGTGACAATCTCAAAATTTTGAACTATTACAAATAAAATAACCACCCTGAATCACGGCAAAGGGCAGACCCAAGTTATTTTTGTTTTTAATGTTTATGCCTTTCTAAATCTGAGAAGCTGCCAGGATTCTAGTACATAGCAAAAAGTGATGACAGCACCCTGAAGTGTGTCAGCTTTTGTGTGTACATAGCTATCTAAAGGAAACCAATGCTAGTTGATGGGGGGAGCATTAGGGTGGCTCTGTGACCGCAGCTCAATTTGCCTTCATAGTGTGGCCACACTTCCCTCATTGATATTCTCAACAATGGGGTAAATAATTTAATAGGGATAAGGCTTTGATTTTCCTCTTACTCTCTCTTAGTGCTTATGTTCTAGGTACAATATTGATGTACCACAGAAAAGGAAGCATGTGAATGTGCTCTGTCTGGTTAAGTTATATAGCCTTTGTACATTGTAGAGTCCTTCAGTTTCTAAAATCATGGAGCTTGTATTGTTAGAACCAATGAAGTGATGAAAAGAATTTTTAAAAATAAGCCATCGGTCTGGACCTGCATAAGTGAATGTAGGAGAAACAATTTATAGTCAGAAAAAAAAAGTAAAGTTAACATTTAGGATTATCAACCACTGATGGTTTTCCATAATATATTTCATTCCTTATTTTATCTGAAAGAGATATGATTACTACCACCATTCAAAAAGTGGTACTTCATTAATTAATAAGCTCTTGGCTCATCTTTGAGGTAGATTTTGGTCTTAAAATAGACTACCACACTGCTAACTACTTCACCTGATGTTTGTCAATAACATAGAGGCTGCATTCAAGAAACCTACTGACTTATAATTACCTGAAACCCGGTGATGAATCAAGGTTTTGAGGGGCCTGTACCTCATGTACTTCGGGAAATCCTATCTAATAAAAACATGCAAAGTTATGAATACAAAAATTGCTAGGACCCCGCTCAATACCTTGGAAGGGACCTATGAAAGTGAGGAGCCCTGAAGCCTAAGCTTCATTGTATTCATGAAAAAGCCACCTCAGCTGGGGACATTTTTCAAACTTATTTAATGCAGGCAACTTATAAACACCCCAGTAATATGTCATAATAGGTAGTAAAATGACTTAACTCGAGTGTGGCATCTTCCCTTGGTGGCTTGCCTTTTAAAAGAGATGCAATCAAGTTTATATATCACTATGGCAAATATTTCCTGAAGCAAATTATCTTTGTCTATTAGAAAGACTTAGCCCAAAACAAAGACTTACTATACTGTGACAATCTTTTAAAAGTAACTGTGAACGAGTTTTCGGAGTACAGTACTAATTTATTTCCAACACCAGATAGTTCTGATTCTTTCACTACCTTTTGCGTCATTTAAGAGGAACACAAATTCAAAAGGAACAAGTTGGTGCCTCTTCCATTACAAATCTTTTCTAAACTACCACCCATTTTCTACTTCATCACCCCCCTGCCTAACCTTGTTACCCTGCGGCATAGATGCTAGAATGGCTCTCATATATGTTTTTCCATCAACATCCATCTTTCTCCTTCCAGTATGAAAGCTTCTTGGGGACAAAGTCCCTGCCCTATGCATCTTTGTATCCCCAGCACTTAGTACACTGCTGACACACAGTGGGCATGGCACTCAGTGAATGTTTTTGAATGAGTTCATTAATTTTTAAACTGTGATTGATTGATTTATTTTTTTATTTCCACAATGTATTTTCCCGTGTTGGCTACATAATTATAGTGAAACTGAGTCTTATAAGGAAGTCTTGCTGTTATAGGATGTTTAGGAAAGGTGGTGAGCTTATGACGTTATATTGACGCTACTAAAACCTCCTGGTGAAGGGACCTCATCAGCCCGCTCTCCTGTGTGCTGGCAAAAGAAAAACTGACCCTTGGTGCTCTCTCTCCAAGGTAGTTATCAGCAAAGTAACAAGGGAAAGGAAGGAGGGCGCTAAACATAGGCATCTGCAGGAATTGCTAATCCAGTTCCAGACACAGCCTCAACACCTTCATTAACCCAAAATGTGTGAACTGTGTGAAACTGGATTTCTGAACCACAAGACAGGTAAGAGAGTCTTTTCCAAAGCCAGGTGTAGAATAGCCCTTTACCTTGAGTCTAAAATCACCTTCAGGCCATTGAAAGTACCCAGTATCATTTCCTTGTGTCAAGAGAAATCACAGAATTTTTGAGCTGAAAGGGTGTAAAACCCACACTTCTTATTGAAGAGTAGTCAGCAAAGAAAGTATATTGAATTAGGCTACAGCAATGTATTTTCTTCATATTTTTCACACTATAGCTGAACACAAACAACGTCTTTTCCCATACTTCAAACGTTCCTATTGACCACAGATAATTCACTTCAGAGATATATGTTTTTTGAAAAATAATGTTCTGGGTGGCTGGGGAGAGCCCTGTGGTGGGTGTTCAGGAATTCTTTCTGCTTTACCATTTAAAAGAGCTAATAATAGTTGGGGAAGCATCCACACCTTTTGCTCCCTGAGGAATTCGGTGCTATACTTAGTTCTTTGCAGCTCTGTGTTGCATACATTTTATGCAGTTAGGAACTTTGCACATGAGCAGGAACCCAAGTTAAATTCAAAAGTGCAACTTCATGGACCATTCTCATATTGGAGAAGCATCAGTGGGATTCCATGACAATGCTAATTTGAGTGTTTTTGCTTGGTGCCTTTTATTGCCTGTACCAAAGATCAGTACTACGGAAAGCAGGATGTTTCATATATATGAGTTAAACAAGTCTCTTGGCCTCTTTGTACCTTAGTTTCCTAATTTGAAAGGAAAGTAAATTGCTCTCAAGACATACTTTCCAGAATTCATACTGGGCTTACACCAGCTAACCAATAACTGCATGATTTTTTTACACACAGTTTTTTTACATGCATTCATCTTCTATTTTACTTACAACTTGTGTAATACCTGTATTCCATGCCAGGCCTGAAACGTTCCAAATCTAAGTTCTGTGAGTAAATTGCAACTAAGTTTTCTACAAAAAAAGACACCAGCAAAAGAAGAAGAAAAATATGTATTCTTTCAGAACATTTATCCTTTGGCAAATATTCTAGTTTATATATGATGAAACATAACATCAGTACTCCCTCCATACACTAAAGAAATCTCACTGTGGAAGACATTATGATTTATACTTTCATGATTATATATGTGGTGCATTAGATACAAAATAGTAAATGCTCATTAAATACTTGTGTTAAGTGATCTTTATATCTCTAGAAAGGCAGCACTATTAACATTTTGGGCTGGATAATTCTTTGCTGTGGTAGGCTTTCTTGTACACTGTTGGATGTTTAGTAGTATCTCTGGCCTCTGTCCACTAGATGCCAGTATCATATACAGTTCTGACAAGCAAAAATGTCTCCAGACACAACCAAATGTCACCTGCGTGCCAAATAACCCTGGTTGAGAACCACTGCTCTATAATGATTCACTCTGATCTGTGTAATATTTCTCACACTAATCTTTGCTAGAGAGAAAAAGGATTTTCTACAAAATTTTAGCAACAATTTTAATCAAAATGAGTAACAAATTAATTTTATAAATAATTAAACTATAAAAATTCCAAATATAATGAAGTTATATTTGTAACTTACATAAACTGCAAAAACGGTAGTGGTTCAAATGTACGTCGTACAATAGATGGTATTTTATTGCAGGAAAAATTTCTAGGAAAAGTAAAAGGAAAATATTGCCTCAATTAGCTATTAGATATCTACTTAGTAGGAATAACTAGTAGAGGTTAAAATGATAATAATAAATAAGAAGCTTTGGTCTAAACTCCAAACCTTAGGAATTACTATTTGAGCCTTCCAGAGCCCCTAACCCTACCTTCACCTCTCTTAAGAGTCTCACCTTCAGTATCTTCATAAATTAAATATAAAACTATAGATCTTGATAGATTTTGGAGGTCATCTTTCCTGAGAGCAGAAGCATTGATTAGATTCCACCTTGGTCTTGTCAAATTCTAGATTGTGAGCTCAAAGTTTTTATCTCTATATATCATTATAATTTGTAATATTAGAAGGAATATTCTTATATTTACACACTTCCCAGTATAGTTCTATTTTTCTAGACCAATTCATTACCAAAAGAAATAAAAGATAACGTTTCACACAACTTGAAAGGAAGTTGCTCCTTTCATTAATATGTAACTTTAATTCAGTATTACACTTTCTATCATATGGACTTTTATTTGAAAATACCTACTCTTGACTATAGCTGAGTATCTTATTTCCATTGATTCCAGCTTCGTCTCTCATTTCACCTGGATAGGTATAACTGTCTTCTGACTGGTGTTTCCATCTCTACCCTCTCCCTTTCTAAGCCATCCTACAGGTGATCATCAGATTAACTCTTTGGAAGTGGTTCTCAAATACCAGCATCACTTGTGAATTATTGAAGATACAAACACTCAGCCCTACTCTGGACCTCTTGCATCAGTAACTACTGGGGTGGAGCTTGTGTTTTCACAAGCCCTCCAAGTGGTTGGTTCTGTTGTAGGCTAAAGCATGTCCTAAAGCACTGCTGTGATAACATGATAGCTTGGCATGTTATCCTTGGCTTGGCCTCCAAAATTCTAGATGATCTGGCTCTAACCTTCTACTCTTCCCACTTGTACTCTACAGGTACTCAGAGTATTTTTCCTGTGCTTTGTCTTTCTCCCACTTTCCTTTTGCAAGCTTATTCTTCCTAAGATGTCTGTCATTGATACCCAATGGCCCTTCGAGGTCCCGTTTAAAGAGCATTTCTCTAGTAATATATTCCCTGATCTAATTTGAAGTATTTTTTCCCTATTTTGTTCTCCAATACCAACTTATAGCGCTCATTGCACATATTCATTTCTTTCTTTAAATATAGCTATTTTTGCAACCCATTTCCTCTGAGCATAAACTCCTTCAAATTATGGACTAGATCCTGCTTATGTGCATTGTCTACCATGTTTAAAGACAACGTGAGGACATAAAGCAAACTCAAATATTTATAAAATCAACAAATAGCTGGGGAGTGGAGAGAAGGAGGAAATGACTGTTTTAAAATAAATGTAGTTTTACTACTTCATGGTGCCTCCATAGCATTTTGTGATTATGGTTTGAGCTTATTATATGTTTTATTCCCTGTGAGATCATGAGTTTCTAATAGGAATCCTGTCTTACCCATCTTCATGTTTACAACACTAGGCATAGTGCATATTAGCATATTCTTTTTTCACTTTTTTATTGATTGGCATTTTTTTTAAGAATGAGAATACTTATGCTGACATGAAATAATCAGATTATAAAGTATTTCATAGTAGAAATAATGAAAGGCTTAGTCCACTGAGCAGTTATCTTATTTGTTTTTCTGCAAACTGTGTTTGTAAGGTTTGGAGCCCAGATGGCAGAGAAGAGACTAATATAAAGGTGATTGCTTAAGGCTTGGAAGGTTTGATAATTAAAAGAACTAGTTTTAGGGTTATGTGAGGCTCTTTATACCCACTTCCCTTAAGCCTTTTATATTTGGAAGAAGAATCTATTTGCTAAAGAGGATCATTCATTCACTTAATAAAGATTAATGACATACACAACTTTGGATGCCATGGACAAAGGACAAAAACTGAGCTTTTATAGCAAAAAACACAGTTATCTGTTTATCCCTATATTAAAAGAAATACTAGGCAAGCATTTCCTCTTTGATAAGGAAGCTGGAGAGGGAATTCCCTGGTGATCCAGGGGTTAGGACTTGGCACTTCCACTGCTGGGGATCTGTGTTCAATGCCTGGTCAGGGAAATAAGACCTTACAAGTTGTGTGGCGTGCCCAAAAAACAAAACAAACAGACAAACAAAAAAACAGAAATAAAAAGGCTGGAGAGATTTTTGTTAGGGGCATTTCTGAGATGCTTATTTAGTGTGAATATTTCTAAATATACCACTTAACCATCATCTTAAACATTCTTAATATTAGTAACACAATTTCTGCATTGAAATCCTTAACAAGTGTTTGTTATTTTGGTAACTTAATGTGTTCTTGACAATACTGATTTTGTTTAAGAAAAATTTTTTGATGTGGACCATTTTTAAAGTCTTTATTGAATTTATTACAATATTGCTTCTTTATTTTTATGTTTTCGTTTTTGGCCATGAGGCATGTGGGGTCTTAGCTCCCTGACCAGGGATCGAACCCACACCCCCTGCTTTGGAAGGCAAAGTCTTAACCACTACACCACCAGGAAAGTCCCTTGACAATACAGTTTACATAATTCATCTGCTTAAATATCTAATATTTAAATGTTAATTTAATTTAGATTAAATTATCAAAGTTAGGAGTTAATGGCATTCATATTAATCTAAGTGTTCTATATTTTCTTGTCTTGTAGGTGACAATTTGAGTTTAACTTTAATTCCTCTCATTTCACTAAACCAATTTTTTCAAACCTTTTCTGTAAAGGCCAGATAAGTAAATATTTTAGGCTCTGCAGGCCACATACAGTCTCTGTCACATATTTTTCTTCGTTTCCTTTTTTTTCTCATTTACAGCCCTTTAAAAATCACTTTTAATATATGGCCTGTGTAAAAACGGACTGTGGGCCAGATTTGATCCATAAGTCATAAACAAAATATAAATACAGAAGAAGAGTATATGAACACTTATATAACAATGTTCATATGGGAGTCTATAATTGCTCAGACATCATTACCACTTTTCCTCTACAACTAAAGTGTATTTTTCTATCTATACTTTGTCTATATAATTAAAAAATTAAAAATGAATAGGAGATATTTAGTGCTAGTGATGGGCTGGGGCCCTACACAGACTCACAGGATTGTAGAATTTTATTGCTAGAAGAAATTGAAGAGATTATCTAACTTGAACTCCTTAATTACTTTATAGATAATCTACTTTATAGGTAAGAACTCATAAATAAATATGATTAACTTACAAATATTGGAGGGATAGCAAGCCTTCAAATGAGTCCTTATGTAATTCAGTCAAATAATTTTCACTGAGAATTCTGAAAAATGAAAAGGTTATTTCTGGATCAAAATGCAAAATAGCTACAATATATACTACATAGGACTAACTCCTATATGTGGAGGAAAGCTGGGTAATGGTGCCACCTAAACAACCTAATTCTTATTTGATTTAGGGATGGTGATTTCTGCTCTGTTTCCATTTAAACCTTCTTTTCACGTCACACACACACACACACACACACACACACACACACACACACCACTCACTCTTCCCACCAAATCATATAGTTAAAGCCTACTCTCTAGACCACGAAGTCTCTGTTAGAACCCAGCTCTGGGTGGCACCATCGTTGCAGAGCTGATCTTCCCTCCTCTCTTTCCCCAAACCTTATTGGGAAGTCCCACACACAACTGTATCAGGGCAAATCAAGCCATCTGATTTTTTTTCCCCCATTAAAAATTTTTTGAAAACTAAAATGTGCATAAAATATACATAACTGTTCAATAATTCAATTGAACAACTGTTCAACTGTTTAATAATTACAAAGCAGATCCCCACGTAACACCATTCATGTCAAGAAAGGATCCTGCCAGCATCCCAGAAGCCCCCCATGTGCCCTTTTCCAATCACAACCCTCTCTCTGACTTCCTAGAGGGAACCACTATCTTGACTTTAAGAATAATTTCCTTGCTTTTAAAATTTACTTTTGCCTTTTCTCTTTCAGCCATAAACAGCACAGTTTAGTCTTCCTTCTTCTTGAACTTTATATAAGTGGAATCATATTATATGTATTGTTTTCAGATTTCTTTCATTCAACATTATTTTGTAAAATTAGTTTACTTTTGCCTGTAGTATGTAATGTTGCATGTCCCACTACATGAGGCTTCTGAGTATTTGAAAGTGGCTAATGACACTAAGGAGTTGAATTTTTAATTTAATTAATTTCAATTATATTAAAATTTAAAAAACAGATACGCAATGTAATTATTGGAAAATGTTTATGTTAGCAACAATTTGCATATGTGATACTACTTTTTCGACTGTAAATTTTATGCAATCTAAATACTGATCAAGTATTTGTAATAAAATTTAGCAACCAAATTGTGATTTCAAAGAGTTAGTATGGGGAAAAAAATGTAGATTCTCTCATTAATTTTTATATTGATTAAATGTAGCTATGATAATACTTTGGATATTTTTAAATCCTTAATATGAAAAAACATGGAATATCTTATTAATAATGTATATAATGATTACATGTTAAAATGATATTTGGGATATAAGGGTTAAGTAAAAGATATTAACATTTATTTCATCTGTTTCATTTTACTTTTATTTTTAAGTGGCTACCAGAAAATTTAAGATTACTTATGTGGTTTGCATTATGTTTCTGATGAAGTCTATGGCTTCTAATTATGATTATATCACATTTTATTCATTCAACTGTTGGTGTATACTGAGATTTTTTCTAGTTTTTATTTATTAAAAACAATACTGCTTTGAACATTCTTATATTTGTATCCTGATACATATTTGCCTGAGTTTGTCTAGGATGTAATAGGGATACAAAATTGTTTCCTAAGAAGTTGTGCTATTTCAAGTTGGCAGATTGAAACATGTCAAGTCTCCACCCCTTCAACTTCCACCAAACTCCTTAAGAATGATAGAAAAGATATAACTTAAAACTCACAAATTTAGCTCAATGTGTGGGAGCAGCTCCACAAATGCTTCACTACCAGAAACGTCCCGGAGCTACCTACAGGGTGATCAGTTGGAATAGTGTGGTAGGAGCAGCCGACAGCACACATCAACCACACATCTTCCCTCCTTGATCAAGGCAGCAAAACGTGTCTTCCTCTAGGCAGGAGCAATTGGTGTTAGAAAGGGGGCAAGGTCCCAGAACCCTGAAAGAAAGGTATGCACACCCTGACTAGCCACAAGAAGGCACCTCCCACCTCTGCCTTATTCTCAGGGGAACCCATTGGGAGTAATAAGCCCCAACAGCTCATTTCACTTCTCCCCTAAAGCTGGGAAACAAACGCAGCAGAATCTCAACTACAAAGGTGAATTACACTCAGGAATGACCAAACAATGTGAGAAAGTCAGCTCCATTAAGGACAGAAAACAAAAACAAACATAAGAGCTTATAGCCAATGAATCAGAGTTAACAAAGCACAAGAGGACCTTAGGATAGCACAATTATTACCCTCAGACAGATGTAAGTAGATAGTGCCTCCATTAATCAACTCAAGAATATACGAATGAAAAGTGTTAGCAATAATAAAAAAAAACTCAGTATATGAGCAGCAGAAATGACAGTTAAAGAATAAATTAGGAAACTGAGAGACCCAGCCAAAGACTTCTCCAGAATGCAGAATGAAGGGAGCAGGAATGATTCACAGTCAAGCCTGACCCCTGGGTCTGCCCGAAGAATGTTAACCCCTTTGCTTCAGCTGGTCTCACAATAAAGACTAGGAACATGCTGCGGGGAGGAGGGGGTGGTGTTTTGCACAAGTTTCTTATATCTGATAAGCAGGAAGGCACATAGCCTGTGACCCAAGAGTGGAGTGAGGGAGTGGTAGTGGGAGCCAGTACAGAAGAAACTCTATAAGATGTCAAAGGTAAGTTTCTCTTGCCTGGAAGTATCCCCTTCCTTGCACCTGATATTAACAGTGGTACATCCTTCAGGAGCCTTGGGGATCTGAGCACAGGCTATCTTGCCTTGTGAAGCTATTACCACTGAGTTCTGCATTTAAACGTTCTGCTTTTCACTCACAGTGTCTCTTGGTCACCTATTTATATTAATTCCATCTCATAGCTTAATTCCAGCTCATAAATTAATTCTTTACTCATAGCTTATGAGAATTAAAATATTACTACCTGGAAACTCTGCAACTCAGTTATTAAGGTGGTTCATATTATACAGAATATAGTCACACACATTTGTATAAGATCACTAAAACAAAAACACAAACGACTTCAATTCCCACAAAGAACTCTTGGAGCCCTGAGCATGCTTCACCATTTTATAAGGAATCACAGTGATTGTCAGAATACATGTTAGGGGGAATGGTCAACAGATGGTGCTAATATTGATTGTTTTCTCACCTTTAAATAGTGGTTTCATATTTCCATGCAAATGATCCAAAAAAAAAAAAAAAACAAATCAATATGTCCAACGACATGTATGCTAACCCTTTTCATACCTTCCAAGGTAGGAAAAAACTCTACCTCCCCATATCGTGTAACAAAACTGTATGTATATACCATACATGATATACAAACGTCACAGGAAATGATGGCATATGAAAAAAGCTACACAAAAGTGGAACTCATATATACTAACTATAACTTTGAACATTGACAAGGATTCAGTAAGTACAGCAAAGAGATGGGGCTGATCCTCAACTCTATATGGCACTGTCTTCTCTGATTGGCTGATGCCCATATCAGACTGGTTGAAGTTTGAATATCATGGTAGGACAGGGTGTAACGAAACAGTATGTATTTCAAATTAATAGGGTTTCTTTCTGTGAAGTTGTTTGGATGACAGGGTAGTACAAATTTAAAAAATAACAACAGTAAATTCAGCCTGGAAGTAAAGTTTAGACTGAGAATGAGTCAGCCACCAGAAAATTACCCAAAAAGGAGCTTCAAATAAGCAATAACTGAATAACTGAAATAAAATACATTAATCTGTAGAACTCCAAATATCCATTTTGACTGAAGAAAAAATTTTAAAACTATGGGTAATCAGAGTTAAAGCCAGATCTAAAACTTTCTCACACCATGAAAATATCAAAACCAGGTGTGAATGAACATTTAAGAATGATCCATGTCTAATTTCTGACCAGGGTTATGGTCTAAGGCAATCTTCTGAATTTCACATTCATTCTTGATTCTGCATTACTGACAATTATCCTTCTCTCAACCTCTGTAACTTCTAGGAAATTGAGAGGGCTCAGGGTTTGTTTGTTTTATTGATTTAACTATATATATAATGCAAACAATAGGCCTTTCTGGAGCTGATTTACTCTCCTTTCCCTGCTTTCTTTCTCTCCAAAGTACTTAGCAATGCTTGAAATTATATCTATCTATTTATTATACTTATATACTTATTTCCATATATTTGTAAACCCCCTGAGAACTGGGATACTTGGGCTGTTTCATTCTTGTTCCTGTAACTCTAGCATGTAATAGTGGTGAGAGTAGGCAACGTTGTCTTGTTCCTGATCTTAGAGGAAATGGTTTCAGTTTTTCACCATTGAGGACGATGTTGGCTGTGGGTTTGTCATATATGGCCTTTATTATGTTGAGGATAGTTCCCTCTATGCCTACTTTCTGCAGGGTTTTTATCATAAATGGGTGTTGAATTTTGTTGAAAGCTTTCTCTGCAGCTATTGAGATGATCACATGATTTTTATACTTCAATGTGTAGGCAGAACAATCTATGACATAAATTACAACAAGATCCTTTTTGACCCACCTCCTAGAGAAATGGAAATAAAAACAAAAATAAACAAATGGGACCTCATGAAACTTCAAAGCTTTTGCACAGCAAAGGAAACCATAAACAAGACCAAAAGACAACCCTCAGAATGGGAGAAAATATTTGCAAATGAAGCAACTGACAAAGGATGAATCTCCAAAATTTACAAGTAGCTCATGCAGCTCAATAACAAAAAAACAAACAACCCAATCCAAAAATGGGCAGAAAACCTAAAGAGACACTTCTCCAAAGAAGATATACAGATTGCCAACAAACACATGAAAGAATGTTCAACATCATTAATCATTAGAGAAGTGCAAATCAAAACTATGATGAGATATCATCTCACACCGGTCAGAATGGCCATCATCAAAAAATTTAGAAACAATAAATGCTGGAGAGGGTGTGGAGAAAAGGGAACACTCTTGCATTGTTGGTGGGAATGTAAGTTGATACAACCACTATGGAGAACAGTATGGAGGTTTCTTCAGAAACTACAGATAGGGGGGCTTCCCTGGTGGTGCAGTGGTTGAGAGTCCGCCTGCCGATGCACGGGACACGGGTTCATGCCCTGGTCTGGGAAAATCCCACATGCTGCGGAGCAGCTAGGACCGTGAGCCATGGCCTCTGAGCCTGTGCATCCGGAGCCTGTGCTCCGCAACGGGAGAGGCCACAACAGTGAGAGGGCCGCGTACCGCAAAAAATAAAAAAATACAAATAGAACTACCATACAACCCAGCAATCCCACTACTGGGAATATACCCTGAGCAAACCATAATTCTAAAAGAGTCATGTACCAATATATTCATTGTAGCTCTATTTACAATAGCCAGGACATGGAAGCAGCCTAAGTGTCCACTCACAGATGAACGGATAAAGAAGATGTGGCACATATATACAATGGAATATTACTCAGCCATAAAAAGAAACGAAATTGAGCTATTTGTAGTGAGGTGGATGGACCTAGAGTCTGTCATACAGAGTGAAGTAAGTCAGAAAGAGAAAAAGAAATACGGAATGCTAACACATATATATGGAATCTAAGAAAAAAAAAAGGTCATGAAGAACGTAGGGGTAAGACAGGAATAAAGACACAGACCTACTAGAGAATGGACTTGAGGACACGGGGAGGGGGAAGGCTAAGCTGGGACAAAGTGAGAGAGTGGCATGGACATATATACACTACCAAATGTAAAATAGCTAGCTAGTGGGAAGCAGCCGCGTAGCACAGGGAGATCAGCTCGTGCTTTGCGGCCACCTAGAGGGGTGGGATAGGGAGGGTGGGAGGGAGGGAGACGCAAGAGGGAGGAGATATGGGAACATATGTATATGTATAACTGATTCACTTTGTTATAAAGCAGAAACTAACATGCCATTGTAAAGCAATTATACTCCAATAAAGATGTTTAAAAAAAAAAGCTAACTGCATTATAAGATCCTTCTTGGTTTAGAATTTTGAGGTCAATACCTGTGAGAAAAGGTATTTTCCCTTCCATATCCCAAAGCAACCTAATGATTGAAATTCTGTGTTTATTTTAAAAATCAAGTTTGGCAGGACCTCTTTAAAACCAGTAAGAGACAATTTAAACTTATTTTCTATTACACAAGTAATACATGATTATATTCTCAATATATAACAATGAAATTACAGGTATAGTGAAAACCCTCCTTGTGCCCTAATCCCCCACCCACTACTTTGAGTTTAGTATTAATCCTTCCAGATTCTTTTCCATACGTTTGAGTACATACATATTTACAGATAGCCAAATAGGTTTGTGTGCTTTTTCCTATCTTTTTTTTTTACATAAGTAACATCCTTGCAATTTGATTCCTTCATTTCATGGTATGTCTTAGATTTCTTTCCTTCCCAGTACATAGAGGGTTACCCCATTCATTTAAACTCCTGCATAATATTTCGTAGTATGAATGTATCACAGTTTAATAATGCCCCTATTAAAGGATGTTTAGATTATGTCCAGTTTTCTTGTTACTTGCATTGCTGCAATGAATATCCTTGTACATGCATTTTTGTGAGCCTGGTCATTTATCTCTATAGAATAGTTATCTAGAAATGGGATTGTTGGCGTGAAGGCTATTTAGATATAAAATTTTAATTGCCCTCAAAAAAGTTGTGTCACAGTTCCGGCAGAGAGCGCGGTGAGAATGGGATCGCGACCTTCTAGCCCGGGGCCTTCCAGGCCCTCCGGCCTCCGGTCGACAGGTGAACTGGGGGGCCCCCGGGACCAGCTCAGGCTGTGTCTTGCCGAGCCCCAGAGCCCTTGCCGCAGCCTCCCACTGGCAGTGCCTGAGCCCGGAAGCAGCAACGAACTGCTCCCCCACCCCCACCTCCGCGACCTAATGGCGGCGGCCCCTCGGAGCCCAGATGCCACCTACCGCCGGGTCTCTTGACCTCATGCTGCAGGGGTTAGGCAAAGCCTCTGGCAGGCCACCGAGGACGTGGTGCCTTTGGGCGTTGGGCATGGCAGGGCGAGAAGAATGGTGGCCACTGGAACACTGCGGAGGGCCATTAGAGCCTCGAGGGCCCAGGAAGGGGGGTCTACATGGACTCCAGCTCAGCCACCCTTAGGTCTTGGAGCCCGCGCGATCCAGGACCTGAGGTGACCTCTCTGTCCCAGCTGGACGAGACCTAACCTTGCCCGGACAATGACGGACAAAGGCCTTAACGGGCCCGGAAGGTGAGTGGAGCCGCTGTCGACGACGGGTTGCACGTTACTGGGTCATCGGGCGGTTGGTCTTTGTTCTACCAAGACCTCGATGTCGGAAGATAGAAATGGTAGAATAACGTACCACATGTGGCCAATAGGAAGTGCCCGCCACCCTTTGGGAAGATTTACTGGCCGTTTATAGAAGGCCTGTGTATATAATATGAAAAAGCTGCTCTCAACTTTCCCCCCAACCTTTCGAAAACTTTTCACTACATACAGGCCTTCTAGATGTGAAGAGTTTGCCGATGTATGATAGTTAAAGTCACATGTCTTGTAAATGCCCATATGTTTCTTTAAAAGAAACGTAGAAAAGAAATGTCTTCTGGAAATGACTTTTCGAAATGGAGTTGTTTGACCACCTCTAGAGGTGACATCAGGAGCCACAGAGGTCCACGTTTGTTCAGTGGGTTAGAGGACATGGAATGGAAGACATTGAGGAGGAAGAAAAGAAGGTTCTATGCCAGACTGGTCACAGTCTGAGGTCTTCTGCCAGCGTTCAGTAGGTGTTCTGTAGGAGTTGTTCCACATGTAGATGTATTTCTGATGTATTTGTGAGGAGGAAGATCACGTGATCTCCGTGTCTTACTCTTCCGCTGCTTGAAGCTCCTCCCAGCATTTTAAATATGGACTGGTTGGAGTAGCAAATGCCCAAAGAAAAAGCAGAAACCACAGATGTTCTTTAAATATCACTCTTGGCATATTGTAAATGCTCAGTACATATTAGGCGTTACTACCTTTTTCTTTAATGTTGTTGTTGTTGCCATGATGGTTAACAATAATAAACTATCTTGTTACAAAGCTGTCAGTTACTGACAATATAAGCTCATTAACAAATATCTTCCACTGTTAGAAAAACCAAATATATCAGGGAGAAATGTCATAGATGTAAATTTAAGAGCTACCAGATTTTTTCAATGTTAAGTTTACATTAGTCTAGCAACCAGTGGGTGTGAAGGCCTGGACTGACAATTTGTCTTCAATTTGATAAGAAAATGAAGAATGTAACCCCTTGATTAGGAGTACAAACTTTATAGCTGCTTTGAATCTCAACCTACCCACTTCCTTATTATTTGATTCTGGGAAATTAGATTAGTCTCTCTACATTTCAGTTCTCTCATATTTAATTCATTGAGTTAACTGAAGTAGACAATCCACTTAAAGCATTCACAGAGTCCCTGCCACTTAGTACATGCTCAGTAAATGTTAACTGTGACTCTTATTCAGTGAGTGGCAGAAGTTCGTGACTTCACTCTTTTACCTGCCTGCCCACAGCATATAAATGATAGATCTGCAAAATCAGGCATGGCCTCTACTGGACATTTTTATAAACAAAAATAGCCAAACAATTATGAAAACTCTGCATGCTGAGGATAAAGACTTAATCTGGCAAATATTTTTCTGAGGAAAAAAAAAGATTCACTAAGATTTTAAATTTGCTTGTATAGAAAAAAAAGTACACTTAAAAAGAGATTTAATTATTTGGCAATAAAATTATCTTTTATTGCGATTTCAGTGTGCAATTTAACCACACTTTTTGAGCTCGTGTGTGTACATTGTAGTAATCATTCAACTGTCTTAATTTAGCTATTTGTCTCCTTTGTCTTATAAATTGCTGTATTTTTGCACTGAAACAAGCTTTTTAAAATTATCACAAATATTTGTTTTACATAACCACTGTTGAGGAAAAAAGAAAAGCTTGTTGGGACTTCACTCGTGGCGCAGTGGTTAGGAGTCCGCCTGCCAATGCAGGGGACAAGGGTTCAAGCCCTCATCCGGGAAGATCCCACATGCCGTGAAGCAACTAAGCCTGTGCACCACAACTACTGAGACTGTGCTCTAGAACCCACGAGCCACAACTACTGAGCCCACGTGCTACAACTACCAAAACCCGCGTGCCTTCAGCCCGTGCTCTGCAACAAGAGAAGCCCCAGCTCAATGCATCTAGAGAGAGTCCACGCACAGCAATGAAAACCCAATGTAGCCAAAAATAAAATAAATAAATATATAAACAAATTTATAAAAAAAAAGAAAGAAAGAGCTTGTTCATTTCCATGTAATTCTAAAGGGTACAGAAAATGAAACTTTCTTACTCCCTGCATTGTCAGGCTATAGTTATGTAAATGGGATCTGTGACCAAGTATTTACTGCACTCGCATTCACTGAACACTGCAGCTGAGCAGGACCCAGGAATTATAAAACGTGTAAATTTACTGATCTATAGCATCTCTTCCTTGTTTAATCTATGGGTTTTTAAAGATGCAGAAGAATCTAACTAGGGGTTTACCAAAATGTTAGTTCCATAATAGCTGCTGACCTCAATGGCTGGGCACGACTTCTAAAGAAAAGAGGAAAAGAATCATCATTTTCACATCTCTCACTAGTGGGTTTTTCTTTGGAAGTCCCTATTCTTATGGACGTGAATCCAGACAAACCTAGGCCCCAGCTCTGTCTTTGTCATTTACTCCTTATGTAACTTCATATTTCAGTTAACTTTGCTGAGCCCTGGTTCCTAGGAATCCTGGTCTTTATTTTATTGGGTCTGTGGAAAAATCAGAATAATATTTCTGAGTTTGTATTTGTGGTCCCAATTATATCAGAATGGTCCTCCCTCTCAGAGGTGACTTCATTCTTCACAATGACCTTGGTTTGCATATTCCTCAACCTTGATAATCCTGACCAAAGAATTAGATTCCCAGAACAAATTCCTGTTCTGCCTTTCTTTCTGCCTCTTTACTCTTTTGTCCCCATTGGCATCTCTTCTTCTTCCTACAATTTCACGCATGGAGAGCCCCATAACACAACTGAGTCCTTGGCCCCATGTTCCCTTATACCTTCATTCCTAGAAACTTTAAAAAATTCTTATTCCGCTAATAATTGGCATCAACTAGTAACGGCAGGTATCCTAATTCTTGCAACAATTCTACAAGTTGCTTCTAATATTTGCCACTTTTACACATTGGTTTTATTTCTAGCCTTCAAAAGAAAACTTAAAACCAGATTTGCCTGACCCAAATGATCATACTCTTTCAGATATACACTCTACTTCTTTATTTACACCTCGGCTCTAAACTTGGCCACCTGAGTCCTTGGCTTATATATACAGCTAATTAGGTCTGAGTGTTTTTAACTGGAGGGTAATCAATCTCCCATAGGCATACTCCTCTATGCCCATCCCAGTTTCTGTCCATTAGAATTACCACTATCCTTATAATTTCCTCAGTGGCTGGGATCTTATAGTACCTACATCAAAGGGTCAGTTGTAAGTACAAAATATGTGAATAGGTATAGATGGGGTAGTATCTGACACATGATCCATTCTCAATAAGTTGTTGTTCTTGTTATTACTAATACTAATACTACTACTTCGAAAATGCTCTAAAAGCTTAAGATCTAGAAAATGAGTAGATACATAGGGAGTAACAACTCAGTCAGTTAAGTGCTCTGATAGATATTTGTATAAGATGCTCTATGATCACAGCAGAGAGTGTCTAAATGTACAATGCCTGCACTTTTTAATATTTAGTCACTAAACACACACAGACACACAAGCACACACACTGACTATATGTGCACCCCATATTTTGGAGAAGGAAAGTACATTGGTAAGATTCCTCTGGACTATCCCCCATGGAATGAAATTCTTAGTGAATGCCACTCTGAAGTGAGACTTTCTATCTTCAGTTACCAGATTGTCTCCTGAAGTAATTGAAACTCGTGAGCCTTGAATATAAAGCTGCTCAGTGCCATTGATCATAATAGAGCAATGCGAGCTGAGGTGACAATACTGTTTTTGAAGTGGGAGGGTTAGCTTAGCCAATATAAAATATATAAACATATATTTATTTAAATACATATTTTTTAAAGGATTTGTGCCTGAGTGGTGCAGCTCCTAAATCTCTAATTACATTTAATATAGTAAGGAAGCCTAGTCATTCCTTCCTGGCCCTTCCAACAAGAGTCAGGATAACATCCAGGGAACTTCATGAAGCAAAAGCCCAATGACCTTCTCTCTCTTTGGAGAATCCTAAAGCAACAGAGCCTGCACTTGGTCCATGCTGCTACTGATAGGACAGTTCCTTGCTAGCCATTACCTGAAGGGATGAGAAAGTAACCATTAAATTCCTACATCTATTAACTTATTGAGATCTGAAGAGGAAAAGGATAGGAGATGGCACTAAAGCTTACCTCCACTTACTTCTACTTTTGCCTCTGTGAAAATTAGAAAATTAACCCTTACTTGGACTAAGTCAGAGGAGGAAGTTAGATGGGTAGAAAAGGAACCACATGCTTCTTAATAACCTCACTGTCACTAATGCACACTGAGGAAGGCACCAGTGCCCAGCAGTCACGTGAGAAGCAGGGGAGATAGTTGTTTTATTCAGAGGCACAGTGATTGAGTAGGGTGGTGTTCCAAAGAAAGACAAAAGGAGGAACTCTTGAAACAGAATTGCTCGTGTTTAAATCCTGTATCATATTTGCCAGCTGTGTGACTTTGGGCAAATGATTCTAACCCTCTGAATTCCAGTCATCTCATTTGTATAATGGGGACAAAACTTACGTTAAAAACCTGTTGATAGAATTTAAGATGATGCAGGTAAATGGTGTAGCATGTAATAAATATCCAATCAATTATGGTTTCCTTCTTTGTTTTGCCTACCAATTCTATTTCCTCCAATACCACATTTAAGAGCAGTACATCAAGTGATATAAAAGTCAAATCATTAAAAAATTTAAATTACTTTCTGATTAAAAAGAAGAAAGAAGTTGGGAAAATCTTTTTGAAATTTATGTTGAAAAATATTCTGAGATCAAGTTAGGACCTAAGTGGGTAGAATGTTCTGATTGGTTAACAATATCTACACAGACAGAGGAGGGGACAGTAGTTACTTGCATACCATATAGTTATGATCTCTCAGCTAACATGTCTTAGAGATATTTGCAGCATTTGAATCACAAAGTCCTAAATATTCAACTACATAGAAATTAAATTATGACTAAATTTTGCCTTTTATTAAATTTTATTGGGAGTATAAAGAGGAATGACATAGTCCTTGTCCTCCATTAACCAGGTAAATAAGGAAGAAAAGATATTCTACAGAAATAAATGACATTTACAATCAAATAAATAAATAAATAAAGGAACTAGGAATAAATTTAACCAAGGAGGTGAAAGATCTGTACACTGGAAACTATAAGACACTGATGAAAGAAACTGAAGAAGACACAAATAAGTAGAAAGATATCCCATGCTCATGGACTGGAAGAATTAATATTGTTAAAATGTCCATACTACCCAAAGCAATCTACAGATGCAATGAAATCCCTAACAAATTCTTAATGGCATTTTTCACAGAAATAGAGCTAACATTCCTAAAATTTGTATGGAACCACAAAAGACTCCAAATAGCCAAAGCAACCTTGAGAAAGAATAACAAAGCTGGGGTTATCATGCTTTGTGATTTCAAACTATATTACAGAGCAATAGTAATCAAAACAGTATGGTATTGGCATTAAAACGGACACATAGATCAATAGAACAGAATAGAGAGCCCAAAAATAAACCATGCACATATGGTCAGTTAATCTACAACAAAGGAGCCAAGAATATACAATGCGGAAATGATAGTCTCTACAATAAACAGTGTTGAGAAAACTAGATAGCCACATACAAAAGAATGAAACTGGGCTACTATCTCACACCATATACAGAAACCAACTCAAAATGAATTAGACTTGAACATAAGACCTGAAACCATAAAACTACTAGAAGAAAACATATGGGTAAACTCCTTGATACTGGTCTTAGCAATGATTTTGATTTGACATTAAAAGCAAAGGCAACAAAAGCAAAAATAAACAAGTGAGACTACAACAAACTAAAAAGCTTCTGCACAGCAAAGGAAATTATCAACAAAATGAAAAAGCAACCTATGAAATGGGATAAAAAATTGCAAACCACATATCTGATAAGCAGTTAATATCCAAAATATACCTGGAACTCACACAACTCAACAGCAAGAAAAAACAAATAACCTAATTTAAGAATGGGCAAAGGACCTGAATAGACATTTTTCCAAGGAAGACATGAAAATGACCAACAGCTACAAAAAGGTGCTCAACATCACTAATATCAGGGAAATGCAAATCAAAGCCACAAATTGTATCAACTCATACCTCTTAGGATGGCCATCGTCAAAAACACAAGAAAGAAATCATGGTGAGAATGTAGAGAAAAGGGAACACTTGTACACTGTTGCTGGAAATGTAAACTGGTACAGCCACTATGGAAAACAGTATAAAGTTTCCTCAAATTAAAAATAAAACTACCACATGATCCAGCAATCCCACTCCCAGATATATATCCAAAGGAAACAAAATTACTGTCTTGAAGAGAGAATTGTGCTCCAATGTTCATTGCAGCATTACTCACAATAGCCAAGGTATGGAAACAACATAAGTTTGTCAGCAGATCAGTAGATACAGAAAAAGTGATTGATACACACACACACACACACACACACACACACAGAGAAATACTCTTCAGCCTTGAAAAAGAAGGGAATCCTGCCATTTGGATGAATCTGAAGGTCATTATGCTAAGTGAAATAACCCATAACAGAAAAATGAACACTGTGTGGTATCACGTATGTGTAGAACTTGGAAAAAAAAGTTGAACTCATAAAAACAGAGAGTAGAATGGTGGTTGCCAGGAGATGGGGAATAGGAGAAAGAGGGAGAGGTGGTAAAAGGGTACAAATAAAATGAATAAGACCTGAGG
Organism: Delphinapterus leucas; assembly: GCF_059928025.1. Classification (NCBI taxonomy): domain Eukaryota; kingdom Metazoa; phylum Chordata; class Mammalia; order Artiodactyla; family Monodontidae; genus Delphinapterus; species Delphinapterus leucas. Next base: position 109,250,995 of record NC_143132.1, read on the forward strand.
ACCTAATGTATAACATTGTGATTAGAGTTGATAATACAGTGTTGTATAACTGAAATTTGCTAAGAGAGTGGAACTTAAGTGTTCTCACCAAAAGAAAAAAAAAGTGAATAAATATGTGAGGTGATAGATGTGTTAATTAATGTGATGGTAGGAATTCTTTTACAATATATACGTATATCAAATTATCACATTGTACACTTTATAAATTGTAATACAATTTGTCAATAAAGCTGGAAAAACATATGAGGAGTATTCATACTCGTCTTATCAAACGGTGGGAGTCTATGTCCCCTACTGTGAATCTGGATAAGGTTGCGCTTTCCAACATCAATTTTCTAAAACCAATGAGGCGTCCTACAATTCAAATGAATTCTGATACTAACTACCCAGATATAGCACAGACCCCATAGGCTAAAAGGTTCAGTGCTATGAGACGGCCCCTACTTTGGGCCCCAGCTACAGGTGCTAGAGACTACTATACTTTTGACCAATAGGCTTGGCTACAAATTCAGGGGTTCCCCTGATCCCCTACAGTTTCAATAATTTTCTAGAACAACTCACAAAACTCAAGGAAGTGCTATATTTAAATTACCATTTTATTATAAAGGATATAAATGAACAGCCAGTTGAACAGGTACATGGGGCAAAGGTCCCAAGCACTGGAGCTTCTGGTCCCATGAAATCAGAGTATGTCACCCTCCCAGAACATCAATATGCTCACCAACCAAGAAGCTCTCTAGTCCCTCTACCCTCTAAGAGGGACTAGAGAGGTCAGGGGATGAGACCGAAATTTCCAAACCTCTCATCACATGGTTGGTTTTGCTGTCAATCAGCCCCCATGCTAAAGCTATCTAGAGGCCCCACTATGAGTTACCTCACTGCATAAATTCAGATATGGTTGAAGAGGGGTCATTAAGAATAACAAAAGACACTCTAATCCCTCAGAAAATTCCAAGGATTCTTGAAACTCTGTGTCAGGAACCAGGGACAAAGACCAGATATATTCTTTATTATACCAGACCTTGCAATTGCTTTCACAAAGAGAGAACTGCTAAAGTGATTCTGTGTGATGCACAAAGCTACATCATAAAAGGCCATGCAGCGTTCACCTTGTTCAATGGACCATTCATACTCAGAGCCCTGATCCATACTCTAAGAAACCTAACTCCACGAGGCCTCCATGCCATAAACCAATCAAACCACATGTAGGCACTCTGATTTGAGTCACTCTAACAGATATGAGATGAGTCTTTAGAAGTTTCTAGCCACCAGCCTTCTCGTCAACTTAGCCAGTGAGTCTTCCCAACTGAATCCCCAGAATGTGGATCAGAGAAAAGCAATCCCTGTTGGGTCCTATCTGAATTCCTGACCCGTAGAATCTGTAAGCATAATAAGAGGGCTATTTTAAGCTGTTAAATTATAGGGTACCTTGTTACACAGCAATAGTAACTGGAACAAGTCATAACAAGTGAAGCTGGAGAAGTAGAATGGGGCCAGGTCTTGCCATGTGAAGAGCATTGAGCTTTATTCCATAATCAGTTTTTAGAGTGGGGAGGAACGCATCAGAGTTGGACTTACTTTTTAGATAACTCATCCTGACTGCAGTGAGAAGGTTAAATTTAAGACAGGCAAGACCAGAGTCAGGGAGACGGTAAGAGACTACTGAAAGATGAGGAGGACATTTACTAGGACAGTAATGATACAAATAGAGAAGGGAGGATAGCCTTGACAAAAAAAACCAAACCAAAACGAAACAAAATTTAGAAGGTAAAAGAAGCAGAATTTGGCAGGAAATCCTATACAGAATTCAGGCAGAGGAGGGAGAAGGAAGAATTAATGGTGACCCACATGTTTCTGGATTGAATGGCTAGGAAGCTGATAGGGCTATCAATTGCGATTTAATACTAAAGAAGTTAACTACAGTTGACGAAAAGATAATATCCACCAAGTTTTGAATGTGTTAAATTGAAATTTCTTTGGAACGCTAGGTGGATATACCCAGCAAAGCGCTCACAAGCCTAAAGCTTGGGAAGGAAGTTAGGACAGATGGTAGTAGATTTGAGAATCAACAGTCTCTACAGTTAGACCAATGAAAACAGATTAGATCATTTAGGGGAATTATTCAAAATAAGTAAAATAGAGAATCAAAGATAAATCTCTATAGGTCCAGTATCTAAGAGTCTTATAGGGTAGGAATGACCAAGGAAACAAAGAAAAAAGGAAAGTAAGGTTAGAGAAGAAAGCAGGAGTGACACTGACTCCAAGGAGTAAAGAGTTTCAGAAAGCCTTTATTGCTCTCTGTCATTAAATGGAGCAGAGAGTGCCGCTAACCCCATGTCAAGACCTTTCCAAGACACTGAGAATATAAATCTGAACACATCATCACTCTAGCCTTCACAGAGACATAGACAGGTAAAGAAATATGTGACAGTAGAGTGGCAACAGTGCAAAATAGAACTGTTATTCAGTACAGAATTACCTCAAGGAAGGAGAAACTGAGTTAGTGAAAATAAAATCTTCAGAGGATATAATACATCAGGTTTTTGTCTTCTAAAATGGTGTGCAAGCCACTTGAATTCAAGAATCAGAACTTTTTTCATACTCAAGCCTTGAGGACCGCTGCGTGTTCTTCAGTAAGTGAATACACATGATGGGCCTGAAATTCTGTAACTTCTGGGAAAGTCACACATTCTGAAATGATAATTTCAGAATTATTATTAAATTATTAATTATTTTTATTATATTTATATTTTATTATAAAAATTATTAATTATTATTATTAAAGTGTAAAAAAAATCCCACCCAGAGAAGGAAGAGGGTTGCCATTCACACCAGACCCCAAGGGAAACCGGGTCTTTCTTCCTGTCTGGCATCAGTACAACTAATCTGTAAACTGCCTTTCTGCACCCTGGACCTCCCTGTTGGTATTCTGACCCTGTGCCATTATGTGGGGTGGAGAGCACCTGAAAGAAGCATTTATTACTGCCTTGAATTGAAATCTAGAAGCCAGAATTGTTTGGGAGCTAAAAGCAATTTATTCCTAAGCTTTCATGTTTATAAAGTTGAGATGATTCCCACGTCCAGTCTCTCCTGCCCCCAAGCTTTCCATCTTCAAGTTCCAGGGCAGGTGAGTTAGGCTTTGGGGCTGGTTCAACTCAAGATGGTTTCAAACTTTTGCACAGGCCTAAGGATTTACACAACCTCAAGTTTTACCTTTAAAGAAACAGCTAGCCATGTATTTTTGGATGTAGAAGAAATTCTTCCATAGTCAAATGCACAAAACCATGTAAGTGCCACACATACAACTGGTAATTTTAGTATGAAATCTGTCCCTTCAAAGTGCTAGCGTGTGTGTGCATGCATGCGTGCATGTGAGTGTGTGTGTGTGAGAGAGAGAGAGAGAAGAGGGAGAAAACAGAGGGAACCATGATTTCAACCAGGGACTATTTTACCTTCCAGGAAACACTTGACAATATGTGGAGATATTTCTGGTTGTCACAACTGAGGGGGGCGGGTGCTACTGGGATCATAGCCCAGGGATGCTGCTAAACACCCTACAAGGCACAGGGCAGCCCTTCATGACAAGGAATTTTCCAGCCCAAAATGTCAATAGTGCCACTGTTGAGAAATCTTGAGAGAGAAAGACAGGAAGAGGAATCCGGTAGTTATTCCAGTATTTTTTCTACACAAATCAAACCTAGTCACAGAACCATCACGTCTGCGGGTTGGGAGGATAATTCTAGTCATCACGCAGTCTCATGTACCATGAAACACAGCATCAGGATAGCAAGACTGGTTTGTGTATTATAATTCTATTAGACAGACTTGTTGGATGAAAGAAAAAACATGGAACACAATTCCATAATAAGGCTACAAAAACATTGCCCTGTGCTGTGACTAAAGAGAGATAACCCCTCAAGCTAGCAACAGAAGGAAGCTGACTGCATGAGGAGACAACAAGAGAGAAAATATGTTTACTGTTCCAATTGCAAAGAGGCTCCAGTTATATACAGCGTTGAGATGGTCTTGTAGATTTAGGAACCAGAAGGGAAAATGATCTTTGACCTCGAGGAGTTGCTGGGAAACAGATGCCTGAAGAGCCCAGGGAAGAATTTTTGACCCAACAACAGGCTTCTTGCATGTGTCAAATGGTATTTCTCTGTGTGTGAAAATTTGCTGTTTCTTGCTAAAATATAAGAAAGTGTCCATATTCTCGTGCAGCCTCCCTGAGGCTTCAGCTGATCTGGTTGGCCACACTCCCAGCTGGAATTTCTGATACCCAAATTCTTTCACTGCATGTTACTTAAGGATCCGCTCTTCTAAGAAATTAGCGTGGGGTTTTCCCCTTGTCTCATGGCTTGCTGGGCAGCACAAGTCTTTGTAGAGATTTCAGGAAGTTAGAGGTATATTCACAGCGAAAAAACATGAGCTTGAGGAACAGACAAGCTTGAGTTTGAATCCTGGTTAGATTCCTATCTGAGCCTGTGACATTGGTAACATATTAACTTCTCCAAATCTCAATTTATAAATAAGTCAATGAGGAAGCATGATTGTTGTGAGAATTATGTGTGACAACATATTTAATTCTGCCAGGACACTGCCTAGTTTATGGTGGGTATGCATTCAGATAGCTATTATTGAGATAGGTATTATTTCTGAAACACAAGATTTAAAAATACTTTTCTACCTATATTATTTTGTGTTTCTGCTTATAATCTAGCTGAGACAAATACAAAGTTGAACGATGTTCCTTGTACTTCTTACTAATCATGCTGGTGACAAAGTGACAAAGGTACAGGCCACACAGGATGGAAATAAAGGTACTAGAAATTGAGAGAGAGACAGATTTTCCTTTCGAAATAAATTTGAGTCTTGCACATATCTGTCCATATTTTTCCTGAACTTCTTCACAATGAAGAAATACAGTAGAATGTCAAATTAGAGTAGATGGGGAGAGGTGATTCATATGAATGCATGGCCTCTTAAAAGAAAACATTTTCTTATACTCAAGTACATTTAATACCTAAAGAGATATAGTGTGTATCATTTTTCCCTTCATGTGCACCCTTCCCACAATCTTCTAGAAGACAGTGGAAGGGAATGGATATACTGCTCTGAAATACAGTACATGAAATTTCATGCAGTCAGAGATTTCAACTGTGAAAAATCATTCTAGATGTTGTATCCACTTGATAATACTAATCATTTCAAAAATGAAGGCACTAAAAATATGAAACATAGTTTTGTTTTAATCCAAGGATCCAGTGCTTCCATACGACCTTCTAAGTTCTGAAGTTCTACCAACTCCTACCCTCAAGTGTCTTTCAGAGCCAATGTGCTAAAGGAAACACCACAGCAGGCCAAGACAGATGCTAGAAACAGCATGCTTGGGTGTGAGTCCTGTCACCAGCACCTACCAGCTATGTGAATTTGGCAAAGTAATTTCACTCTTCTGAGGCTCAGTTTTCTCACTTGTAATACAGGAATATTCTCATCTACCCTGAAGGCTTGCTTGAGGGTATTAAGTAAGGTAATGCATATAAAATCATGTGAGATAGCCCCTGATGATAGCCTTATCTTTGCTACTACAGATTCCCATTTCATCTTTCCTCAGAAAAGTTGCACAGTGTTAATTTGTGGTGTCCTATCAACTCCATCTGATGGCTTGATGCTTACTTTTTCTGCCCATTCTCTAAGTGGAAGCTTTTTTGGCACACTTCCAAGCCACTAAGGGAAATACTACTTTATTTGGACAGATTCCCAGGTATAGCCACTATCTTACTGGACTTCAAAATGGAAACACCCCAGCTGATGTCTCACCAACTGTGATAAGCCTTCTGCTATGGTTAATTCAATTATCTCTAACCTCTCAGAGCCTTTTGGATCCTTCACCCCAGTATCCTTGTATTTTTCAGGGTTCTCCAGAGAAAAAGAACAAATAGAACGTGTATAGAGATTTATTTTAAGGAATTGGCTCATGTGATTATGGAGTCTAGCAAGTCCAAAATCTGCAGGGTAGGCCAGTAGGCTGGAGACTCAGGGAAGAGCCCAGTGTTTCAGTTCAAGCCCAAAGGCTGTCTGCTGGCAGAATTCCCTTTTACTCAGGGGAGGTCAGTCTTTTGTTCTATTCACACCTTCATTTATTGGATGGGGCCCACCCACATTTAGGAGGGCAATCTGCTTTATTTAAAGTTCACCAGTGTAGGGCTTCCCTGGTGGCGCAGTGGTTGAGAGTCCGCCTGCCGATAGAGGGGACGCGGGTTCGCGTCCTGGTCCAGGAGGATCCCACATGCCGTGGAGCAGCTAGGCCCCTGAACCATGGCCGCTGAGCCTGTGCATTCAGAGCCTGTGCTCCGCAACGGGAAAGGCCACAACAGTGAGAGGCCCACGTACCGAAAAAAAAAAAATGCTCACCAATGTAAATGTTAATCTCATCTAAAAACACCCTCACAGAAAAATCCAGAATAATGTTTGACCAAATATCTGAATACCATGGCCCAGCCAAGTAAAACAAAATTAACCATCACAATCCTCTCTTAGGGCTGTTGTCCAGGCAGGTATATTATCTGAATGCCCTCAACCCCAACATAGGTTTTCATTTGCTGCTGGTCCCCTCTGTACAGGTCTTGGCACACAGCTTTCTGTGCTGTGATACCAGTCTCTAACTGTCAAGCAACATAATGTCCCTAGTCATTTCAAGAACAATCAGATCATCAAAATCATAAATCTTTCATATTTTAGACCAGCCCATAGTACCCAACATTGCATTCTTCAGACAGTAATATGTACCACAAATATTTTTAAAGAACATACCAAATTTTAGGCTTTTATCAGTCTTAAATATGGGGGAAAAAAAAGCCCCCCACTCACACAAAACTATTTGCTGACTTCATTATTTTGGAGGGCACCTAGTCAGAAATGACTCCTTTCATTGAATTTATCACAAGCTGAAATCATCAAGGCACTCTGACAGAGTCTGAAGATGGAGGGCAATTTAGATGCAATAGCCTGGGAAGGTCTGAGGGTGACATTTGAGCTGAAACTGAAGGATCCGAAATGAAAAGAGCTGTGAGAAACACCAGGTAAGGGAACAATAAGAAAAAGATTTTGAGATGCAAAGAGCAGTGTGATTGGAGTATACAATTGAGAGGACAGTTTGGTGGCAAAAGGTCTAGATCATATAGGATGTGGTAGGTCATTGTAGCGCTTACGTTACATTAAAAATGCCACAAGACACGAGTGCATTTTAAGTGAGGATGTGGGACAAACCAATTTACATTTTAAAACATATTCCTTGGACTTTTATGAAGAAAACAAAATGAGAATGTGGCCTACAACATCTGCCCTTCAATTATCTATCAACCGTCTATAACATTGGACTTGCTCGTTTATATTTATTCCAGTTGGCACAGTTGGGAGATTTAATTAAATGCTTCCATCATCTTACTTGCCTTGATGGTTTAATTTCTGCCTAATCCCATTAGGCCTACAATAGAGGCTTAGTCACAGTTTGGAGTAATCCCTGAAGCTTCAACAGTCTTGGTTTGCACCATAATCCATCCTTACCATTCATTCAAGGAACCAGGGGCTTGTATACTTTATTATAGTTAGGGATAGGTTTTAAAAGAGATATAGAAAATGAAGACATTATAGTTCTTCAGAATCTCTATATTAGCATTTATGCACACACTTAAAATATTTATGGAACGTGTACTATGTTTCAGGCACTGTGTTGTCCACTAGGGTTATAGTAACTGGAAAGACAGGCTATTCCTATGTGAAAGAGAATAAATGACTGAATAAATACATTTCAAACTGTTAAGGTCATATTAATTAACAAAATTTTCCTCTAAAACAAGAAAGTGTCTTCATCTGGAAATGGGGATGACAAGATTGTTTTAAGGATAAAAAATTTTAAATTGTCACATTGACTAGCACATAGCAGATACATTTTAAAAAGCCACATTTATAGAGCTCTGGATATCAGAAAGTGAAGTGCTTAGAATTATAGCACTACTCTGATTTCCTGTCCTATAATCAAGGCTTCTTTGAGCTGCAGATGCCAATGGATTTTAGGAATGGATTTATATATGATCTGCTAGGAATGAGCAATTTCTTAGCATATTACCTAGACCACACCAGTTGTGTTCATCCTTCAATTATATTGTATATACTGTTGTATATTAATACACATTTTATCTATCAAACAGGCCATGAGCTTGGCTTTAGGAACAAAATTAGCTTTAAAAAGCTAATTTTTTTAATGTACAAATAGAGATAGCAATCTGAATCTGATTGGTAGCAGAACAGCATTTAGGGACTCACAGACAGTGGGTATCACTTTCTTCCAGACAAGATAGAAGTGAGGTACTGTATTATAAGTTTAGTAGTAACAATTGCATCATTTGTGTCATGAAAACAAATGTGAACTTTATGAATAATAATCTATTCTCCTGGACTGGAGATAATCTAATAATAATAATAAATTCCATTCATTGAACATCATAATGACAATAGTTATAATGACATTTATTGACAATTATGTATCTGTCTTAAGCACTTTGTATCTCACTTAATCTCCTAGCAGCCTAATAAAATTGTCTGTTGCCTCCATTTACACTTAGTAAACCTGGGGCTTGGAAATGTTATGCAAGTCACCAGTGGAACTGATAATCAAACCAAGGCATTCATCAAACCAGAGCCATGCTCATGATGCACCAATACTGCACCAATATAGGGTAGTGGTCTCGTGTAGGTATGCCTACCTGGCCAGAAGTGCTGCTTCAGACCTCCTCTCTAGATGAACAAAGTAAGGCTGTTCAGGAACTGCTGGAAATGAGCAGCTTTCAGATGCCAATGGCAATGACACTGAAAGTACACTGGTGGTAAAGAGGAGCCTTCTGTAACAACTAACATAGGTTTTTGCCAAAGATGTTGTTGCAACACACTGGCTGAGAAAGCCACACTCTTTCTGTGAAATCTGCAATTCTGCACACTTTGCAGAATTGTACTGTATTACTTCTGAGCACACTGAATTTTAGAGCATTCTCTAGAAGAGAAAGAAAAATGCAAACTCAGTAAATCCCAGTATTTTTACTGCCTTTGCCAAATTTGACATCTTTCAAAGTAACTGTAAGAAGCGCGCACAATCTCTGCCAACCACATGATTTAGCAGCTATAAAATCTCTCTGAACCAAACCCATTTTGAAATAAAAAGGAACCTGCTTGAGAATTTCATTGCACTGTTTGATACTTACTCAAAGATCAATCACCTCTCTTCATTCTGTATTCCTGGTATATTTTTAAGTTTAATCTTTTTTGCAGCTTACCCATTTAGTTAAGGGTAGAACTTTAAAAGACTAAAGATTGAGAAAGGAGGAGGAGGACATGAAATCTGAACAAAGAGTTTCTTTATATTCTGCACAATAGAATTGAAAAGGATGGCCTATTTTCTTTTCATCTTTTTCCTCAATGGTGCAGTACCTAGATTCTCAAAACCTGAGTGTCCTTTCCCCCAAGGAAAATAGTATCTCTCTGCAGGCTGTCTAGTATGATGAAACAGCTGTCTTTCCTACTCCACAGGGGCTTTATTCAGATGAAAGTCCATTTTTTTTTGCGGAATATGATTGGGTGAGCAGAAGGCTAAACACATTGCTTATGGTAGGCCTCCAATGACAATTGAAAAAAGGTGTTCATAAAATGTAGTATAAAAGGAATTAATTTAACTATCTTGAGCCTGAAATATACATTGTAAAATAAAATACTGGCTATAAGGAATATAAAGGTGTGAATAGCACCAAGCCTCAAAGGAATAAAAATAAAATTGTTTGAATTTTGGTCTCTATAAAGGTTTAGTGTCTATGGAAAATAAAATTCTTGGCTCTCAATTTGAGTCTCACTAATGCAAACATTTCAGTTATGACATATGCACAGACACTTCAGTTATACCGTATGTTTAAAAGTGAAGGCAACAAAGGAAGATACTTTTCCTCACAATAAGAATGTTTATTTAAAGGACTAAAAATATTCATCTATAGAACTACTAAAAAATACTAAGAAAAGTCAGATATGAGCTAAATTCCCATTAAGGGGCAAAACCTTATGTTGGAAATACCTCATAGCCTTTATCTTCTTCTCTCTGGAACAAGTCCCCAAAAGAACCACACCTAGAAACGATTCATAGACTCTAATTGTCTACTAGACCATAGTTTTCTGGTTTGGACAACCAATAGAATTTTATTAATAACCCAAATTAATTTCAACAGTAGTCAACTTCAATGTGTATCCATTCATGTGGAATTGGTATGGTGCTCTCAACATGACGAATAGATTTGCAATTGTGTCAGTATAAGGAGCCCACAAGCCACAACTAAGGAGCCAGCCTGCTGCAACTGAGATGTGGTGTGACCAAATAAATAAATATTTTTTTAAAATATAAGATTTTTAAAAGGGTGTATGTTTACTCTGCATGAAGCCATGAAGTTGCTAAATTGTGATTAATGTCTTAGATGCAAAACACACATAGTATCTGCAACTTCCTTATAAAATCCACTGTAGGCTAGATTCTGTGTGTGTGCGTGTGTGTGTGTGTGTTTATGTGTGTGTGTGTGTTGGAGAGTCTGGACCACAGGAAAATTTAGAAATAAAAATAATAATTTGTCACTGAAACATAAATTAGAATGTGGGTTATTAGTAGAGTGATCATATAAATTATTATCTAAAAGGGACAAGCATGAGAGTTAAAGGGGCACAATTAATAATTGCACTGAGACAACAGGCATAAACTAGGATATATAATGACACTATATATTAGCAAAATATTCTCTTCCTAATCAGAACATAAGAAAACAGCAGGATGATGGGGGGAGGGAGGGTGTGCTTTGGAAGCAGCTAGGCTTAGATTTTAATCTAAACTCTGACTTACATTAGTTACATGCATTTGTTTCCATATCTCTCCATTTCCTCATCTGTAAGATAACAGGATGTATATCTAACTTTGATGTAGTGTTTACAATGCACCAGAAAATATGTTAAGGTGTAATATTGAATACTTTCATTTAAATCTCTTAACAACTACCCATATTATTACTCTTTTCCCTATTCTACACGTGAAGCAATGAATTAAGTGAGGTTAAATGACTTGCTTGTGTTCATTCAGCAAGTGGTAGAGCTGAAATATGAACCCTGGCAGTTGGTCTTCAGTGTTCATACTCTTAAACCTTGTAATATCCTGACGATGTCAATACCAATTTTTCAGAGTTTTTGTTAAGACTAAATGAGATACTGGATGCCAGACAACAAGCACAATGCCCAAAACATAGCAGAAAATAAAATCAGAGTTACTAAAATGCTTTTTGTGATAACCCATCTGGGACTACTTTGGAGGTGACATTTATTTATAGTGCGGCCCTTTGGTAATTCTATAGCTAAAGCTCTCACTTGACTAGAAAACGCTACAAACCTGATTGATACTGAATAATTGTTTATAAATCACAAGGTGAGACTGAAGTAACAGTCATTTTAAACTCCTGGTAATCTGGGATTATAGCCATTACTGAAATGTTTTACTCAAGTCATTCAATATTTTTTGTACAAGTATTTCTTCTCAATAAGTAAGAAGAATCAACCAGGTTGAAAATGCCTTGTCAAAAAGCATTTGACAAAAGTCAACATCCATTCATGGTAAATAACCCTCAACAAACTAGGAATAGAAGAAAACTTTCTTTAAGCTAATAAAGGGCATTTAGGAAAAAACCCGGGTCAGCTAACATCATACGTCATGGTGAAGGCTGAATACTTTTCTGCAGAGTGGACAAGACAAGGATATCCACCCTCCCCACTTCTATTCCACATTATACTGAAGGTCCTAGCCAGTGCAACTAGTCAAGATACATAGATAGATAGATAAACAGATAAATGTATAAATATAAAGATAAATAATAGTATATATATTGAAAAAGAAGAAATAGAACTATCTCTATTTTCAAATTATAAGATTGTCTTCATAAAAAACCCAAGGAAGTCTACCCCAAAAACCCACTAGAACTAATAAGTGAATTTAGCTAAGTTACAAAACTCAAGATCAACATAGGGACTTCCCTGGTGGTGCAGTGGTTAAGAATCCGCCTGTCAATGCAGGGGACATGGGTTCAAGCTCTGGTCCAGGAAGATCCCACATGCCGTGGAACAACTAAGCCCATGCACAACAACTACTGACCCTGTGCTCTAGAGCCCACGAGCCACAACTACTGAGCCCATGTGCTGCAACTACTGAAGCTCATGCACCTAGAGCCCATGCTCCAAAACAAGAGAAGCCACTGCAATGAGAAGCCTGCACACCACAACGAAGAATAGTCCATGCTCACAGTAACTAGAGAAAGCCCGTGTGCAGCAATGAAGACCCAATGCAGCCAAAAATAAATATATTAATTAAATTAAATGTTTAAAAAAGATCAACATAAAAATCAACTATATTTCTTCATATAGTAATGAAAAATTGTAAACATTTTTAACGTGTTGCCTTCTCTCCCTTAGTATGTGTAAATCTGGAAAGAGTATCTCTCCCACCTAACAGTAAGGAAAAGCCGGATAATCAACAAAACTATAACTCCTGTCAAATCTTTTGGAGAGCTGTGGTCACAGCAACCAAGTAGCCTAAGGAAAGACAGACATCTCCAAGGAGAGAGGAAAACACAGCACTGCTTTACCTAAGACACAGCACTTGACAAAGACAAAGCCACTATAGAAGCAGGTAAAAATATTTCTGTTAAAATTTTTAACAAACTCCTGAAGGATAGAACCCCTAGGAGCTACAGACACAGTGAGTGTCTGTAGTCCATTTCTAGATTCTTCCCCATAGAACCTCATGGGTGCCTGTTACGGGTTTGAAAATTTATATGTTGAAGTCATAATCCCCAGTAACTCAGAATGTGGCCTTATTTGGAGGCAGGGTCTTCATAGAGATAATCAAGTTAAAACGAGGTTCATTACGGTGTGCACTAATCCAATATGACCAGTGTTTTCATAAAAAGGGGAAATCTGGAGGGAGATACACATAGAGGGAAGACGATGCGAAGAGACATGAGAAAAATGTGGCCACCTACAAGTCAGGTAAAGTGTGGAACAGATCCTTCCCTCACAGACCTTAGAAGGAGCCAAACCTGCCAACAACTTGATGATAGATTTCTAGACTTCTAGCTCACAAGACAATAAATTTCTGCTGTTTAAGTGACCCAGTTTGAGGTCCTTTGTTGTGGCAAGCCTAACAAACTAATGCCGTGCTCATGAGAAAAATGGGAGTAGAGTGGGAAACCAGAGATAGCTTCCCTCACTGCTGCTGGCCTGGCAGAAAGGAGCAGCAATTCACTGCAGGAAAGGCACAAAGCCCCATACAGATCCTTCTCTCCTATCTCCCCTAAAGAACAAAAGTCATAAGCAGGAAACCTGCGGCCCACACAGCACAGGTGAAGACCCATTGAAGCAACTGGAAGGAATCAAAAAATAATAATAATCCTCTGCCTCAAGAAAGGGCAAGACTCCATCCTGGACCTACCATTAGAAATATCCTAATGCTACCCACTAGGTAAGGGCAGAATCACTGAAAAATCCTCATCTTCAAGACCAAGAAACAATGGGTGTGCCTAGGACTGAGGCTACAATGAGACAGAATCCCACCCGACACATACCACCAGGTAGCAACAAGCAAGTCACACATAACAGCAGTCTAATTCAGGGGAAAGGTACAAAACTTAGGGAAAAGCTCTCACTCCTGACGTTCATGCTGATAAGAGAAGTCTAAATCTAGAGTAGAACAGAAGAACTGAGAGAAGTCCTCCAACACCCAACCCCAACCTAAGCAGAAAGTAATCAAAGGAATTTGAAACCAGTGATTTACTGAGAGGAACCACTGTAACAACAAAACGCAAACCCAGCACACCTCTTGGGTAAATTAATTGAACTCCACACACTAATAGCCTAGCAGAAAAAGAGCTACGTCTCTTTCCTGGCATATACCTTAGTCTCTACTGTTCTACAGAGAATATCTCCCATTCAACCAAAAGTGATGAGACTCAAGTTTAGAAAGAAAGAAAGAAAAAAAAAAACATTGTCAAGAGACAAAATAATCAATGGAATTAGACTCATGATAGTTCAAAATATCAGACAAAGAATTTAAAATTCCTTAAGAAAGTTCTTAAGACAAGGAAAGAAAAGTAACTTGCTATAACTCCAATGGTAAAGGTGAAAAATATAAATGAACAAATGGATAATTTTAACAGAGAGATGAAAACTACAAGAAAGAATCAAATGGGATGTTAGGGAAAAATGGTAAAAGAAATTAATAATGCTTTTGGTGGGTTCATCAGTACTCTAGGCAACTGAGGAAAGAATCAGTGAATTTGAAGTTAGGTCATAGAAATTATCCAAACTGAAATGCAGAGAAAGAGTCAAAAAGAAAAAAAAAAAAAGAAAAAAGAAAAAAAGAACAGAGTATGCAAGAGCTTTAAGACAATAACAAAAGGTCCCATACACATGTAATTGGACTCCTCAATGGAAAAGAGAAAGAACAGGGCAGAAGAAACATTTGAAAAGATAATGGCAAATATTTTCCAAAAATAATGGAAGATGTAAAATCAAAGATCCAAGAAGTTCCAAGAACACCAAACAGGATTTTTCAAGTAAATAAATGAAACGTCACATTCAAACTGCTGGAAACCAAGCATTAGGAGAAAATCTTGAAGGCAGTCAGAGGGAAATGACATACTACATTAAAAGGAACAAAGACATTAATTATAGAAGAACTTCTCATCAGAAGTCATATAAGCCAGAAGGGAACAAAGTGACATTTTTAAGGTGCTGAAAGAAAAATAAAATCCTCAACTCAGGACTCTACTAAGGGGACAATATCCTTTAAAAGTGAAGGAAAATAAAACAATGAGATACCACTATATGTATATTAGAATGACTAAAATCCAAAACACTGACAACACCAAATACCAGCGAGGATGTGAAGCAACAGAAACTCCAATTCATTCCTGTTATGAAGGCAAAAGAGTACAGCCTATTGGAAGGTAGTGTGGCAGTTTCTTACAAAGCTAATCATAGTCTTACCATATGATCCAGCAATCATGCTCCTTGGTATTTACCCAAAGGAGTTGAAAAGTTACATCCACATATAAACTTGGACACAAGTTTACCATAGCTTTATTCATAATTCCAAAAAATTGGCAGTAACCAAGATGTCTTTCAATAGTTTAATGAATAAACAAACTGTGGTAAACACAAAATGTATTAGATACCTAAATGTTAAACCCTAAACCTATAAAATTTCTAAAATAAAAATAGGAGAAAGTATTTGTGACTTGGGTTAGGCAAATATTCTTAGTTACAACACCAAAATCACGATCCATTAAAAAAATTAATGAATCGTTAAATAGGATAAATCAAAATTATAAAATTCTCTGTAAAAGACACAATTAACAGAACGAAAAGGCAAACCACATTCTGAGATAAAATATTTGCAGAAAACACATCTGACAAAGGACTTGCATTCAGAATATATGTCCAGAATATTAAAAAGAATCTCAAAACTCAAGAAAGCAAACAACACAATTTTTTTTAATGGCAGAAGACTTGAACACACACTTAACCAAAAAAGATATAAAAATGGCAAATAAGTACATGTATGATGCCCAACATTATTAGCCATTATAAAAATGAAAATTGAAAATATAGTCACCTCGGGCTTCCCTGGTGGCGAAGTGGTTGAGAGTCCGCCTGCCGATGCAGGGGACATGGGTTCGTGTCCCAGTCCAGGAAGATCCAACATGCTGTGGAGCGGCTAGGCCCATGAGCCATGGTTGCTGAGCCTGCGTGTCCGGAGCCTGTGCTCTGCAACGGGAGAGGCCACAACAGTGAGAGGCCCATGTACCACACACACACACAAAAAAGTATATATATATATATATATATATATATATATATATATATATAGTCACCTCATACTTGTTAGAATGGCTATTATCAAAAAGACAAGAAATAACAAGTGTTGGAAAGGGTGTGGAGAAAAGGTAACCTGGTGCACTGAAAGTGGGAATGTAAATTGGTGCAGCCTCTATGGAAAACAGTATGAAGGCTTTTCAAAGAATTAAAAATAGAACTACCATAGGATTCAGCATTTCCACTTCTATGTATTTATCTGAAGGAAATGAGAATGCTCACTCAAAGGGATATCTGCTCCTTCATGTTCATTGCAACATTATTTACAAAAGCCAAGACATGAAAATAACCTAAGTGTCCACTGATGGATGAATGGACAAAGAAGATGTAAGATAGATAGACAGATATAGATACAATATTATTCAGCCATAAAAAAGGAAATTTTGCCATTTGCAACATGCATGGACCTTGAGAGCATATGCTAAGTGAAATAAGTCAGACAGAAAGACAAATTCCATGTGATCTCACTTTTATGTGGAATCTAAAAAGAAAAAAAATGATCTCATAATACAGAGAACAAATTGGTGGTTGCCAGAAGCAGGAGATGGGGAGTGTGAGAAATGGGTGACAGTGGTCAAAATGTACAAATTTCCAGTTAAAAAATAAATAAGTCCAAGGGATGTCATGTACAGCATGGTGACTGTAGTTATTAATACTGTATTATATATTTGAAAGTTGCTAAGAGAGTAGATCTTAAAAGTTCTCATCACAAGAAAAAACAAATTTGTTACAACATGTGGTGATGGATGTTAACAAGACTTATTGTGGTGATCATTTCACATTATTATATACCAGCAGTCCCCAACCTTTTTGGCACCAGAAACCGGTATCGTAGAAGACAATTCTTACACTGACTGGGAGGGAGATGGTTTCAGGATGATTCAAGTGCATTACATTTCTTGCATACTTTATTTCTATTATTATTACATTGTAATATATAATGAAATAATTATACAAAGCAATTGATTTATTATGGTATCTGTGCAGTCAAACCTCTCTGCTAATGATAATCTGTATTTGCAGCCGCTCCCCAGTGCTAGCTAGTATCACTGTCTCAGCGCCACCTCAGATCATCAGGCATCAGATTCTCGTAAGGAGCATGCAACCTAGATCCCTCAC
The DNA here is from genome assembly GCF_059928025.1 of Delphinapterus leucas. NCBI lineage: Eukaryota > Metazoa > Chordata > Mammalia > Artiodactyla > Monodontidae > Delphinapterus > Delphinapterus leucas. The sequence goes on from NC_143132.1 coordinate 109,268,110, forward strand.
ATGTGCAGTTCACAGTAGGGTTTGCACTCCTATGAGACTCTAATGCTGCCGCTGATCTGACAGGAGGCAGAGCTCAGGCAGTTATGCAAGTGATAGGGAGTGGCTGTAAATACAGATGAAGCTTTGCTTTCTCGCCCGCTGCTCACCTCCTGCTATGAAGGCTGGTTCTTAACAAGAGGTTGGAGACCCGTGTTAAATATAATACATTGAATCATTATGTTGTAACCTGAAACTAATATAACATTATATGTCAATTATATCTCAATTTAAAAAAAATTAAAAAACAAAACCAAAAAAACCCATAATGAGATATAGTACCGAGTGCTGGCAAATATGTACTTGGAATTCTCTTACATCACTGATGGGAATGCAAAATGTTACAGCCTCTTAGAGAAGTTTAGCAGTCTAATAAATTAAACATACACATACAATATTACCATGTAGTCCTACTCCTATGTATTTACTCATGATAAATGAAAACTGGTTTACACAAAAAAATTGAACATGAATTTTTAGTGTTTTTTATTCATAATCCCCTATGCTGGAAATAAATGAAATATCCACTGGTGAATGGAGAAACCAACTGTGGTATATCTATACAATGGAATGCTGCTTAGCAATAAAATGAACTGAACTACTGATACACACAACATCATGGATAAATCTTATACATATTTTGCTAAGTGAAATATACAAAGGCCATGAGGGAAATTTGAGGGGTGACAAAACTGTCACATATCTTCACTGTGATGGCAGTTACGTGACTGTGCATTTTGCCAAAACTCAGAACTCTTAACTTTTACTCCGAAATTTTCTCTACTTAGCATTAAATTACTTATTTTCTCTCAAATTCTTTAGAAACAAAGAAGCATCTGCATCTTCTACTCATACTTTTATAGAACAGTAATTAAACATCTGAGAATGATGGATACGATTTGAAATACTGTGAAAATAGAGAATTATTAGAACATAATTTGTTGGTTCATTCTCTCTAATATTTATTTTTAAAAATACCCACAGAAGAGGGGGGACCTTCAAGATGGTGGAAGAGTAAGACGTGGAGATCACCTTCCTCCCCACAAATATGTCAAAAATACAACTACATGTGGAGCAACTCCTATAGGACACCTACTGAACACTGGAAGAAGACCTCAGACTTCCCCAAAGGCAAGAAACTCGCCACATACCTGGATAGGACAAAAGAAAAAAACAGAGACAAAAGAATAGGGAATGGGACCTGCACATTTGGGAGGGAGCTGTGAAGGAGGAAAAGTTTCCACACACTAGGAAGCCCCCTCACGATTGGAGATTGGGGTGGGCAAGGAGGAAGTCTCGAAGCCACAGAGGAGAGCTCAGCAACAGGGTTGCAGAGGGCAAAGCAGAGAGATTCCCACACAGGGTATCAGTGCTGACCACCACTCAACAGCCTGAGAGGTGTGTCTGCTCACCTGCCATGGGGGGTGGGAGCTGGGAGCTGAGGCTCAGGAATTGGAGGTCAGATCCCAGGGAGAGGACTGGGGTTGGCTGCGTGAACACAGTCTGAAGGGGGCTAGTGCACCACAGGCAGCCAGGAGGGAGTCCGGGGAAAAGTCTGGAACTGCCTAAGAGGCAAGACACCACTGTTTCAGGGTGCACGAGGAGAGAGGATTCCTCCACTGTCTGCCCACAGAGGCAGAGTACAATGTAAATGAGCACCAGAGACGGGCACGAGCCACGGCTAATCGCACGGACACCAGAGATGAGCGTGAAATACTAACACTTCTGCTGCAGCCACCAAGAATATACATACATATATATATATATATATATATATATATATATATCCTGAAAATATTCAGGAAAAAACGCATACGCACTTTTTGACCAACCAAGCAAGCGGGCAATGTAAATCTGCACTACAAAGAAGTCTCACTTCCCACCGGTCCAAAGGGCCATCCAAAAACAGTGTAAAAACCAGAGAGGCAGGACAGGCCATGGAGAACAGGGAGACTTGTTACCCTGATGCAAGGGATGTAAGTCGCCAACAGCCACTCTGGAGAAGGGTATGGTGTTTCCTGAAACATCTAAAAAACAGAGCTACAGAGCATAGGGCACTTCCACTGAAGGGCATATATCTTGGGAAAACTAAAAATCAACAAGACACAGCCACCCCAACGTTTAGGGCTGCTCTGTTTACAAAAATCTCGACTTCGGTACACCTTAAATATCCCAGGAAAGAGAAAAGTGGTTAAAGAAGTTATGGTACTTATGTACAATGGAATATCACTCAGCCATGAAATCAATGTCATAACGTCAGTAGCAGCATAATGAATGGATTTAGGTACAATGATTCTAAGTGAAATAATTCACACAGAAAAAGAAACTTATATCACTTATAGAGGGAATATAAACATGGCTACACATGAGGTGAATTACAAAACAGAATAGAGTCACACATTTAGGAAAAGCACTTATGCCTGCTTAAGGGGAAAACTGAGGTGGGGTGATGAATACAACCAGAGTTTGAAATTAGCACAGATACCGTCCCATAAACCAAATATGTAATAGACAAGACCTACGCTTTGCTCAATGAACTGGACTCAACACCCCCTATGCAAAGCAGAGGAATATACCTGCCTAGTAAAAATCTTAAAATATATGTGTCTCCATAAGGGAATCAAGTGTGTGTAGACGGGAATAAACACAGCAGTGAAAATTAGCTAAACCCCATTATAAAAATAAATTAAAAAAAAAAAACAGAAAGACAGTGAAAGAGAGAAATTCTTACAAAATTCGTTCAGGGGCTGTGATGAACCCTGGATTGACCATATCTACACCCACAGCTGGATGAGACATAAGGCTGGACACTTGGGGCTGAGAGGATTGGTGAGGTTGGGTGAACAAATTCAGACCCTTTAAAGCAATACTGCATGTCCCCATTCCATGGGTCCCAACTCTCAAGGTATAAAGAAATCTTCCTACAGCTAAAACATGCATGGGAAACCCAAAGGATGGTACACTATGTGATCGGGAACGGTTTCTAAAACGCACCTCATTTTTCCTCTCCTGGAGCTCGGGATCGCCATTCCAGCTGCTTTACTGAAAATCTACCCATTAGGAGAGTCAGCGCATTTAACCTCCTGTTTCGCACAATCTGCAATTAGTGCGGAGGATGAACGGGATGAGGGGGAACCAATGAGAGAATATCTGTAGGCGTTTGGATGGGCAAATGTCACTCTAATTTCCCATCAGGAAGAAGAATTAACCAAAGGCACAGCCTGTCGCCCCGGAACCAGAATAGGGCCTGGAGCAATCCAGCGGTTTTGTGGACAGCTCACAAAAAAAGCGAGTTGAAAAATGGAACTCAGGGGCACTGGAATTCACAAACCTTCAAAGTTACAAAGGAGATCTATCGTCGAAAAATATATTGAGGTAAGGCCAAGAAAAGGATTTGAAACCAAGGCAGAATTGCAGGAAACAGTTTTCAAGAGGTATATTGGAGTCTCCTTTAAAGCACATGAAAAGCGGAAGAACTTAAACAATGATGTAGTTGGCCAAAAAGGGCGTATGTGTTTTTTCCTGAATATATTCAGGAAAAACCTCATACGCCCTTTTTGGCCAACCAAGCAAGCAGGCAATGCAAATCCGCACTACAAGGAAGTCTCACTTCCCACTAGTCCAAATGGCCTTCTGAAAAATGTGTAAAAAGCAGAGAGGCAGGACAGGCCATGGAGAACAGGGAGCCTTGTTACCCTGATGGGCGGGAAGTAAACTGCCAACAACCACTCTGGAAAAGGGTATGGTGTTTCCTGAAACATCTAAAAAACAGAGCAACAGAGGATAGGGCACTTCTACTCATGGGCATATATCTTGGGAAAACTAAAAATCAACAAGACACAGCCACCCCAAAGTTTAGGGTTGCTCTGTTTACAGAAACCTCGACTTCGGTACACCTTAAGTATCCCAGGAAAGAGAAAAATGGATAAAGAAGTTGTGGTACTTATGTACAATGGAATATAACTCAGCCATGAAATCAATGTCATAAGGCCAGTAGCAGTATAATGAGTGCATTTAGGTACGATGATTCTAAGTGAAATACTTCACACAGAAAAAGAAACTAATCATAAGATATCACTTATAGAGTGAATGTAAACATGGCTACACATGAGCTGAATTACAAAACAGAACAGAGTCACACAATTAGGAAACGCACTTATGCATACATAAGGAGAAAGGTGAGGTGGGGTGATGCATAAAACCAGAGTTTGAAGTTAGCACAGATACCGTTCCATAAACCAAATATGTAATAGACAGGACCTACTCTTTGCTCAATGAACTGGACTCAACACCTCCTATGAACCACAGAGGAATATATGTGACTAGTAAGAATCTTAAAACCTATGTATTGATATGTCTCCTTAAGGGAATCAAGTGTGTGTACACCGGCATAAACACAGCAGTGAAAATCAGCTAAACCCCATTATAAAAATAAATTTCAAAAACAAAAAAACACAAAGAGAGTGAAAGGGAGAGAAATTCTTACAAAATTCGTTCAGGGGATGTGACGCACCCTGAGTTGACCTTATCTACACCCACAGCTGGATGAGACATGAGGCTGGACACTTGGGGCTGAGAGGACTGGTGAGGTTGGCTGAGCAAATGCAGATCCTTTAAAGCAGCACTGCGTGTTACCCATTCAATGGGTCCCAACTCTCCAGGTTTAAGGGAATCTTCTAAAAGCTAAAACATACATGGGAAACCCAGATGATGGTACACCGTGTGATCGCGAAAGGTTTCTAAAACGCACCTCATTTTTCCTTTCCTGGTGCTCGGGTTCGCCATTCCAGCCGCTTTACTAACAACCTCCCTATTTCGAGAGTCAGTGCCTTTAACCTGCTGTTTCGCACAGTTTGCAATTTGTGCGGAGGATGAACGGGAAGGGGGGAACCAATGAGAGATTAGCTGTAGGTGTTTGGACGGGCACACGTCACTGTAATTTCCCACCAGGATTAAGAATTAACCAAAGGCGCAGCCTGCCGCCCCCGGAACCAGAATAGGGCCTGAAGCAATCCTGTGGTTTTGCGGACAGCTCACAAAAAAGCGAGTTGAAAAATGGAGCTCAGGTGTGCTGCAATTCACAAACCTGCAGAGTTATAAAGGACAACTATCGTCAAAAAACATATGGAGGTAAGGCAAAGAAGTGGATTTGAAACCAAGGCAGAATTGAAGGAAACAGGTTTCAAGAGGTAGATTGGAGTCTCCTTTAAAGCACATGAAAAGCGGCAGAACTTCGACAATGATGCAGTTGGGCAAAAAGTGCGTCGGCGTTTTTTCCCGAATATAATCAGGAAAAAACGCATACACCTTTTACGGCCAACCAAGTAAGCAGGCAATGTAAACCCACACTAAAAAGAAGTATAACTTCCAACCGTTCAAAAGAGCCAAGAGAAAAAAGTGTACAAACCAGAGAGGCAGGACTGGCCATGGAGAACAGGGAACCTTGTTACCCTGATGAGCGGGATGTAAATTGCCAACAGCCACTCTGGAGAAGTGTATGGTGTTTCCTAAAACATGTATAAAACGGAGTAACAGAGCATAGGGCACTTCCACTCATGGGCATATATCTTGGGAAAACTAAAAATCAACAAGACACAGCCACCCCAAAGTTTAGGGCTGCTCTGTTTACAAAAACCTCGACTTCAGTACACCTTAAATATCCCGGGAAACAGAAAAATGGATAACGAAGTTGTGGTACTTATGTACAATGGAATATAACTCAGCCATGAAATCAATGTCATAAGGCAAGCAGGAGCATAATGAGTGAATTTAGGTATGGTGATTCTAAGTGAAAGAAGTCACACAGAAAAAGAAACTTAACATAAGATATCAATTATAGAGGAAATGTAAACATGGCTACACATGAGCTGAATTGCAAAACAGAACAGAGTCACACATTTAGAAAACGTACTTATGCCTGCTTAAGGGGAAAGTTGAGGTGGGGTGATGCATAAAACCAGAGTTTGAAAGTAGCACAGATACCATTCCATAAACCAAATATGTAACAGACAGGACCTACTCTTTGCTCAATAAAGTGGACTCAACACCCCCTATGAACCGCAGAGGGATATATGTGACTAGTAAGAATCTTAAAACCTATGTATTGATATGTCTCCTTAAGGGAATCAAGTGTGTGTAGAGCGGCATAAACACTGCAGTGAAAATCAGCTAAACCCCATTATAAAAATAAATTTCAAAAACAAAAAAACACAAAGAGAGTGAAAGGGAGAGAAATTCTTACAAAATTCGTTCAGGGGCTGTGACGTACCGTGGATTGACAATATCTGCACCCAGAGCTGGATGAGACATAAGGCTGGACACTTGGGGCTGAGAGGACTGGTGAGGTTGGGTGAGCAAATGCAGACCCTTTAAAGCAATACTGCGTGCTACGCATTCCATGGTCCCCAACTCTCCAGGTTTAAGGGAATCTTCCGTCAGCTAACACATGCATGGGAAACCCAGGTGACGGTACACCTTGTGATCGGGAACGGTTTCTAAAACGCACCTCATTTTTCCTATCCTGGTGCTCGGGTTCGCCATTCCAACCGCATTACTATCAGTCTCCCCATTTGGAGAGTCAGCGCATTTAACCTCCTGTTTCGCACAATCTGCAATTAGTGCGGAGGAGGAACGGGATGAGGGGTAACCAATGAGAGAATAGCTGTAGATGTTTGGACGGGCACATGTCACTGTAATTTCCCATCAGGAAAAAGAATTAACCAAAGGCTCAGACTGCCGCCCCGGAACCAGAATAGGGCCTGAAGCAATCCTGCGGTTTTGTGGCCAGCTCACAAAAAAGCGAGTTGAAAAATGGAGCTCAGGGGCACTGCAATTCACAACCCTGCAGAGTTATAAAGGACAACTACCGTCAAAAAATATATTGAGGTAAGGCAAAGAAATAGATTTGAAACCAAGGTAAAATGGCAAGAAACAGGTGTCAAGATGTAGATTGGAGTCTCCTTTAAAGCACATGAAAAGCGGCAGAATTTCGACAGTGATGCAGTTGGCCAAAGAGGGCGTATGCATTTTTTCCTGAATATATTCAGGAATAAACGCATACGCCCTCTTTGGCCAACCAAGCAAGCAAGTGAGCAATGCAAATCCGCACTACAAAAAAGTCTCACTTCCAATCGGTCAAAGGGATATCCGAAAAAACTGTAAAAAACAGAGGCAGGACAGGCCATGGAGAACAGGGAGCCTTGTTACCCTGATGGGCGGTAAGTAAGTTGCCAACAGCCACTCTGGAGAAGTGTATGGTGTTTCCTTAAACATCTAAAAAACAGAGCAACAGAGCATAGGGCACTTCCACTCATGGGCATATATCTTGGGAAAACTAAAAATCAACAAGAGAGAGCCACCCCCAATTTTAAGGCTGCTCTGCTTACAAAAACCTCGACTTCAGTACACCTTAAATATCCCGGGAAAGAGAAAAATGGCTAAAAAAGTTGTGGTACTTATGTACAATGGAATATCACTCAGCCATGAAATCAATGTCATAAGGCCAGTAGCAGCATAATGAGTAGATTTAGGTACGATGATTCTAAGTGAAATAATTCACAGAGAAAAAGAAACTTATCATAAAATATCACTTATAGAGGGAATGTAAACATGGCTACACATGAACTGAATTACAAAACAGAACAGAGTCACACATTTGGAAAATGCACTTATGCCTGCTTAAGGGGAAAGTTGAGATGGGGTGATGCATAAAACCAGAGTTTGAAATTAGCACAGACACCATTCCATAAACCAAATAAGTAATAGACAAGACCTACTCCTTGCTCAATGAACTGGACTCAATATCCCCTATTCACCACAGAGGAATATATCTAACTAGTAAGAATCTTAAAAGCTATGTGTTGATATGTCTCCCTAAGGGAATCAACTATGTGTAGAGCGGCATAAAAACAGCAGTGAAAATCAGCTAAATCCCATTATAAAAATAATTTTAAAAAACTCACAAAGACAGCGAAAGAGAGAGAAATTCTTACAAAATTCGTTCAGGGGCTGTGATGCAACCTGGTTTGACTACATATACACCCACAGCTGGATGAGACATAAGGCTGGACACTTGGGGCTGAGAGGATTGGTGAGGTTGGGTGAGCAAATGCAGACCCTTTAAAGCAAGACTGCATGCTACCCATTCCATGGGTCCCAAATCTCCAGGTTTAAGGGAATCTTCCTACAGCTAAAACATGCATGGGAAACCCAAAGGATGGTACACATTTTGATCGGGAATGGTTTCTAAAACGCACCTCATTTTTCCTCTCCTTGTGCTCGGGTTCGCCATTCCAGCCACTTTACTAAAAATCTCCCCATGTGGAGAGTCAGTGCCTTTAACTTCTTGTTTCGCACAGTCTGCAATTAGTGCGGAGGATGAACGGGATGATGGGGAACCAATGAGAGAACAGCTGTAGGCGTTTCAACGGGCATATGTCACTCTAATTTCCCATAAGCAAGAAGAATTAACCAAAGGCTCAGCCTGCCGCCCCGGAACAAGAATAGGGCCAGAAGAAATCCTGTGGTTTTGAGGCCAGCTCACAAAAAAGCAAGTTGGAAAATGGAGCTCAGGAGCACTGCAATTCACAAACTGCATAGTTATAAAGGACAACTATTGTCAAAAAATATATTGAGGAAAGGCAAAGAAGAGTTTCTGAAACCAAGGCAGAATTGCAGGAAACAGGTTTCAGTAGGTAGATTGGAGTCTCCTTTAAAGCACATGAAAAGCGGCAGAACACCGACAATGATGCAGTTGGCCAAAAAGGGCGGATGCGTTTTTTCACGAATATTTTCACAAAAAAACGCATACGGCCTTTTTGGCCAACCAAGCAAGCGGGCAATGCAAATCCACACTATAAGGAAGTCTTACTTCCCACCGGTCCAAAGGGCCATCCGAAAAAAGGGCAAAAGCCAGAGAGGCAGGACAGGCCATGGAGAACAGGGAGCCTTGTTACCCTGATGGGCGGGAAGTAAACTGCCAACAACCACTCTGGAAAAGGGTATGGTGTTTCCTGAAACATCTAAAAAACAGAGCAACAGGGGATAGGGCACTTCCACTCATGGGCATATATCTTGGGAAAACTAAAAATCAACAAGACACAGCCACCCCAAAGTTTAGGGCTACTCTGTTTACAAAAACCTCGACTTCGGTACAACTTAAATATCCCAGGAAAGAGAAAAATGGATAAAGAAGTTGTGGTACTTATGTACAATGGAATATAACTCAGCCATGAAATCAATGTCATAAGGCAAGCAGGAGCATAATGAGTGGATTTAGGTATGTTGTTTCTAAGTGAAAAAAGTCACACAGAAAAAGAAACTTATCATAAGATATCACTTATAGACGGAATGTAAACATGGCTACACATGAGCTGAATTGCAAAACAGAACAGAGTCACACATTTAGAAAGCACACTTATGCCTGCTTAAGTGGAAAGTTGAGGTGCAGTGATGCATAACACAAGAGTTTGAAAGTAGCACAGATACCGTTCCATAAATCAAATATTTAATAGACAAGACCTACTCCTTGCTCAATGAACTGGACTCAACACGCCCTATTCACCGCAGGAGAAGATATCTGACTAGTAAGAGTCTTAAAACCTATATATTGATATCTCTCTGTAAGTGAATCATGGGTGTGTAAAGCTGCATAAACACAGCAGTGAAAATCAGCTAAACCGCATTATAAGAATACATTTCAAACACAAAACAGAAAGATAGTGAAAGAGAGAGAAAGTCTTACAAAATTCGTTCAGAGCCTGTGATGCATCGTGGATTGACCACATCTACACACACAGCTGGATGAGACATAAGGCTGGACACTCTTGGGGCTGAGAGGATTGGTGAGGTTGGGTGAGCAAATACAGACCCTTTAAAGAAATACTGCATGCTACCCATTCCATGGGTCCCAACTTTCCAGGTTGAAGGGAAAATTCCTACAGCTACAACATGCATGGAAACCCAGAGGATGGTACACCGTGTGATCGGGAAAGATTTCTACACCGCACCTCATTTTTCATCTCCTGGTGCTCGGGTTTGTCATTCCAACCGCTTTAGTAACAATCTCCCCACTTGGAGAGTCAGCGTCTTTAATCTCCTGTTTCACACAGTCAGCAATTAGTGCGGAGGTGAACGGGAAGAGGGGGAACCAATGACAGACTAGCTGTAGGTGTTTCCACAGGCACATGTCAGTCTAATTTGCCATCAGGAAGAAGAATTAAACAAAGGTTCAGCCTGCCCTCCGGAACCAGCATAGGGCCTGAAGCAAACCTGCTGTTTTGCAGCCGTCTTCTAAAAAGGCAATTTGAAAAGTGGAGCTCAGGGGCACTGCAATTCACAAACCTGCAGGGTTATAAATGATAACTATCCTCCAAAAATATATTGAGGTAAGGCAACGAAGAGAATTTGAAAGCAAAACAGAATTGCAGGAAACAGTTTTCAAGAGGTAGATTGGACTGTTCTTTAAATCCCATGAAAAGCTACAGAAGGTCAACAATTATGCAGTTGGCCTAAAAGGGCGTATGCGTTTTTTCCTGAATATATTCAGTACAAAAGGCATATGCCCCCTTTTTGGCCAACCAAACAAGTGGGCACTGCAAATCAGCACAAAAAATAAGCCTCACTTTGCATGGTTCAACAGGCCCATCCTTAAAAAATGTAAAAACCAGAAATGCAGGACAGGCCATGGAGAAAAGGGAGCCTTGTTACGCTGATGGGCGGGATGTAAATTGCCTAGGGCCATTCTGGCGTAGTGTATGGTGTTTCCTAACACATCTAAAAAAACAGAGCTACAGAGCATAGTGCACTTCCACTCATGGGCGTATATCTTCAGAAAATCAAAAATCGACAGGACTCAGGCACCCCAAAATTTAGGGCTGCTTTGTTTACAAGAACCTCGACTTTGGTACAGCTTATATATCCCAGGAAAGAGAAAAATGGATAAAGAGGTTGTGGTACTTATGGGCAATGGAATATCACTCAGCCATGAAATCAACGTCATAAGGCTAGTAGCAGCATAATGAGCGAATTTAGGTACCATGATTCTACGTGAAATAAGTCACATAGAAAAAGAAACTTATCATGAGATATCACTTATAGAGGGAATGTAAACTTGGCTACACATGAACTGAATTACAAAACAGAACAGAGTCACACATTTAGAAAACACACTTATGCCTGCTTAAGGGGAAAGGTGAGGTAAGGTGATGCATAAAAGTAGAGTTTGAAATTAGCACAGATACCGTTCCATAAACCAAATATGTAATAGTGAAGACCTACTCATTGCTCAATGAACTGGACTCAACACACCCTATTCACCGCCGAGGAATATATCTGACTATTAAGAATCTTAAAAAGTATTTATTGATATCTCTCTGTAAGTGAATCAAATGGGTGTAACGCGGCATAAACACAGCGGTGGAAATCAGGTAAACCCCATCATGAAAATAAATATATTCAGGAAAAACGCATACGCTCTTTTTGGCCATCCAAACAAGCGCCAAATGCAAATCAGCACTACAAAGAAGTCTCACTTCGCATTCATCAAAAGGGCCATCCTGGAAAAGTGTAATACCAGAAATGCAGCACTGGCCATGGAGAAAAGGGAGCCTTGTTAAGTTGATGGGGGGGATGTAAATAGCCACGGCCACTCTGGAGAGGTGTATGGTGTTTCCTAAAACATCTAAAATGCAGAACTACAGAGCATATGGCACTTCCACTCTTGGGCGTATATCTTGGGAAAACCAAACATCGACAGGACACAGGCGCTGCTACGTTTAGTGTTACTCTGTTTAGAAATGCCTCGACTTGGGTACAACTTACATGTCCTTGGAAGTAAAAAATGGAAAAAGAATATGTGGTACTTATGTAAAATGGAATATTACTGAGCAATTAAATCAGTGAAATAAGGCCAATTGCAGCAACTCGTGGAGGTACGATCATTCTATGTGACATAAGTCAGACATAAAAAGAGACTTATCATAAGGTATCACTTACAGATGGTATCTAAAAATGGCTACACATGAACTCAATTACAAAACAGAAACAGAGTCACACATTTAGGAAACAGACTTATGGCTGCTAAAGGAGAATGGTGAGGTGGGGTGATGCATAAATGAGGAGGGTGGCATTAGCATAGATACGGTTCCATATACAAAATAGGTAATCGACAGGACCCACTGGATATCTCAAAGACCTGGACTCAGCACACTGTTGTCCCCGGAAAAGGATATATAAGATTGGTAAGAATCCGTAAAAAATTTATTAATGTCTCTCTTTAAGTGAATCAAGTAGATAGATGTAGAGCAGGAAGAAAGACAGTATTGAAAATCAGCTATAACCTATTATAAAATTAAATAACAAGAAAAAAAAAGACAGTGAGAGAGAGAGAGAAATTCTTACAAAATTTGTAATTGAACAAAATTTGTTCAAGGGCTGTGATGCAACCTGGACTGAGCACATCTAGACACACAGCATGATGGGACGTAAGGCTCTACACTCCTGGGTCTGAGAGGCTTGGTGAGGATGGGACAGCAAATGCAGCACTTTTAGAGTAATATTACCTGGACACCATTCCATGGGTCCCATATCTCCAGGTGCAGGGGACCCTTCCTACAGCTAAAACATGAATGGGACATCCAGAGGATGGTACACCATCTGTTCGGGAAGAGTTTGGGAAAGTCACCTCACCTCCATTTCTCCTGGTATTCGGGTTCCCCAGCTCCTTTCCTTAGAGTCTCCCCACTTTGGGAAGGCAGCACACTCAACAGCCTGTTTTGCACAGCTTGGAATTTTCCATGTGAAGAAGGGGAATGGGGGGATGGAATGAAACACAAGCCCTAGATGTTTGGACAGGCATATGCCACTCTAATTTCCTAATCTGGAAGAAGAATTTCCCTATCCTTCAGGTGCCCCAGTAACCGGAATGGGTCTGTAGGAATCGTGCCCCTTTGTGGCTTCTTCCCTAAACAACAAGTTGAAAACTGGTGCTCAGGGACACTGCAATTCACAAACATGCAGGGTTGTAATTGACACCTCTAATGGAGTCATTTCTTGAGCCAAGTAGTCGTAAAGGCCTTGTAAGCAAGGCAGAATTGCAGGAAAGGGATTTCAAGAGGTAGTTTGCACTCGCCATTAAAGCACATGCAAAACTGCTGAACATCGCCAATGATGCAGTTTGCCAAAAAGGCCGTATGCGTTATTCCTTAATATATTCAGGAAAAACCCTTGCTCCATTTTTGGCCAACAAAACAGGCGGGCAATGTAAATTAATACTACAAAGAGGTTTCACTTTGCACCGGTCAGAATGGCCAAGCTCACAAAGTGTAAAACCTGAAATGCAGGACAGGGCGTGTAGAAAAGGGGACCCTGATAAGCTGATTGTGGGAATGTAAATTGCTAACAGCCACTGTGGAGAGGTGGGTGGTGATTCCTTAAAAATCTAAAAAACAGAGCTTCAGAGCATACGGCGCTTCCACTCCTGGGCCTGTATCTTGGAAAAAACGTAAATTGAGAGGAGCCATGCACTCCAAAATTTATGCAGCCCTGTTTACAAGAGCCTCTACTTGGAAGCTACCTAAACGTCCTTGGAAGGAAGACTGGATAAAGAAATTATGGTAGATATGTACAATGGAATGTTACTCAGCCATGAAATGAATGGAATAAGGCCATTTGCA